>NC_086225.1:51081406-51381406 GCF_035770615.1 Melospiza melodia melodia | reverse complement strand
CAACCAGGAACCTCCATCTTCTTTAATTTGGGCTGTCAGATCCTTTAATTTTTGAATGCTTTTGTGAATGGATTCAGAATGATCAGACAAATTCATACAACCCAATCCTTCAAATTCCTCACAACCATGTCCTTCTGCCAGTAAGAGAAAATCAATGGCTGCTCTGTTTTGAAGAGTAGCATGTCTAATACTGTCAACATCGGTCAACATATCACTGATTGCGGAGGATGTGGCATTAGCTTGTTTGCTCAGCCAACATCCAACTCGATCTAATTGTCTCAATGCCACAGCTGAAGCCAATTGGGGTAGAAATATACCTGCTGAAAGCCTTCTGGCGGCATTCCAAGGCATAAAATCACTCTGACAGTTCTCATCATAATGAGGAACAGCTCTTGTTTTCCTTTGTTTCTTTTTCATCACTGCTTTGGCAGTGGGGGCAATTATGGTAAGCATACCAATGCTACAAGGGCCACCTTCAAGGTGGGCTGGAATGCCTTGCCAACCTCTGTCTCCGCAAATGATCCAATACCCTTTTGGCAATTGCCGTGGATATTGGTCCGTCTCCAGAAACACATCCCAACTGTTTGAAACATTTGCTGCCCTGAGAAGTTTTTTCGAACAAATGTTCCAATTGAAGGAAGGACTGTTTCCATTGTCAATTCCACCTGGTTTACCATTGGATTCTTTTCTGACCAAAGGAAACTCTTTCACTGGCACACCAACCAAACAGGTTGAGAAAGGCTTTTCTGGTTCCGAATTAGACAGACATATAGTATCCGATCCGGCAGCCTTGGCTAAGGTCACCCAAACACTCGTTTTCGGTTGATCCACAGGCAAATCTGCACAACAAAAAGCAATTAAAATCAAGCAAAACAAGTATACCATTTGATTCTGCCCCATCTCTTTCAAGAACTAAGTTTTGGCAAAATTCTTTCTAAACAAAAACAATAACCTAAATTTTCAGCCAAAAATTAGCTTTGTTAAACAAACATTCAGCATTCAATTCGTATACTCATAAATAACATTGGCACAAAATCAGAGTTCATGGGTTCCACCGATGCACAAAGAACGTCAGGCACAAGAGGCGTCAGGCGAGACCCGGGATCCTTCCATTCGGTCCACGTCTGCGTACTCGCTTCCTCAGTTCTAGGCTCGACAACAGGTTCTGAAGTGCGATACGGTTTGACGTTTTTGGCAGGAACCCACTTAATTCTTCCAGCACCTGTGGAAATAGAAGCATACCCTTTGCCCCACGTTATTAATTGAAACGGGCCTTCCATCTGTCCAGAGTCAGGGTTTCTAATTAGAAGAGGAGGATGTTCTTTCAGTTTTGCCTGTGTGCTATTTGAAAAGTGTCTAAAGATTGGTGGATCTGGTTCTGTACTTGAACTATTTAGAAAATTAAAACCATACAAAGCCTTACTCAGTCTCATCTGTGGGGTGATTTCCGTTCCCCCTCTCTGTTGATCTAATATGCGTTTTAAGGTTTGATGTGTTCTTTCAATGATTGCTTGGCTTGTGGGAGAGTGGGGAATACCAAAAATGTGTCGAACACCCCATTCATTTAAAAATGTGGCCAATTTTTGAGATATGTATGCGGGACCATTGTCAGTTTTTACTTCTTGGGGTATACCCAATAAAGCAAAAGCTTGCAGGAAATGATAACAGGCATGGCTGCCAGTTTCACCTGTGTGAAGGGAAGCAAAAACTGCACCAGAGAACGTGTCTATGGAAACATGAATATTTTTAAATTTACCAAAAGAAGGCTATTTAGTAACACCTGTTTGCCGCAACTGTAGGCTTTGTAAGCCTCGGGAGTTGATTGCTCCTGTAGAAACAGGAGGTTGTACCAATTGACAGTCAGGGCAAGTATGAATGATAGCTTTAGCTTGACTTTTAGTGATTTGGAACATTCGCATGAGTGCTTGTGCATTTTGGTGGAAAAAGGCATGACTCAATTTTGCTTGTTCAAAAATATTTGGCAATGTGTTAGAAATGACCATTGTCAGCTTGTCCGCTCTTGCATTTCCTTCCACTAAAAATCCAGGAAGTGAAGAATGCGCCCTAATGTGAGAAACAAAATATGGATTAGTTCTATATTGCAAAGTTATAAAAAGACATGAAAGCCCACGATGTAAAGTTTCATTACTAACATCCTTTAAAATGGAACCTTCTATTCTCCTGACTACATTAGCAACATAAGCAGAATCTGTGACCAAATTAAAAGGCTGAGGAAACAGCTGAAAAGCTCAAACTACTGCAGCAAGCTCAACAATTTGAGGGGATCCCTCTACTGTTTGAATATCAGATTCCCAAACATCAGTCTTTTGATTAAACCAAGTCACAACGGACTTGTGGCTTTTACCAGAGCCATCAGTGAAGAGAGTCACAGCATGTAAAGGTTCTTCACTTAATTTAGGTTTTTCTCTGAAACTCAATTTTGCTTGCAGTAGTTTGTGAGCTGGATAGTGTATGGAACAAACACCTGGAAAACCTAAGAATGCATATTGTAAATCATCAGAATTTTGCATTGCCCAATTGAAATAATCATTTTTCAATGGCAAATAGATAACTGAACATTCTTGACCTGCCAAAGTTAACAATCTGGTTCTAGCCTTAATTATAATGTATGCAATCATTTCTAAAACTGAGCAAATGGTCTTTGAAAACCTGTAGGGAGGAAAAACCCATTCCATTATTAACAAAGGATCTTGTTCTGTGGCATCCCACTGGAAAATGAGACCACAAAGCTGCATCTTCTCTCCTAAGATTGCAAGAAAGAAAGGATTTTCAGGAACGCAGCGATGAGCTTGTCTTTTTTGAAGAGCTTCTGTGACTTTGTCGAGAGCAGCACGAGCTTCAGGGGTTAAAGTTCTTGGCGAAGTGATGTCGCAACTTCCTCTCAGCAAATGGAAGAGCGGACTCAGTTCATCATTGGTGATTCCCAACATCGGTCTGACCCAGTTGATTTCTCCTAGAAGTTGTTGTAACTCTTGTAGGTTGTTGACTCTGGTTCGGATCTGAATTTTCTGTGGTATTATTGTCGTCTTCCATCGTCTTCCATCATCTTCCATCCCAGGTACTTCTAAGGTGAAACTTGTTGAATTTTCGTTGCAGAGATTTCAAGTCCAGCTTTTTGAATTTCAGCAACAACACAGTCGCGAGTTTCTTCCATCTCTTCCTTTCAAAGGACTCCACCCTTAAAGCCAATTTTTCTTTCTCTGTATCTATAGATTGACAAACACCAGAACAACCATGTTTTTGCTTAAGTGAAAAAGAGTTCCCCGGAACCACAATTTCCCGAGTGGAAGCAGCCACCTCAGCCTCCACCCCAGGCCCAACAGAATCCAATTCAGGTTTCAGTGTCCCTGCACAAACAATTTTAGGAAGTACAGTCACTTTTTCATTTCCATCTTTTACACACTTTGTTCCATCCCCCTTACAAGAGTCACATATTTTTACATTAACAGAACAACGCGAAGAAAAGTCCAAAAGAGTCTCATTTTTTCCCAGAGAGAGAGAAGAAAGATTTTGTTCAACAGAGTTCAAAGCAATACTTTCAGCATTTGCAACAACACTTGTAACATTCTCCGATACTCACACAGTCTCCGGTTTACTGGAATTTAATGAGACAGAACCAGAAGCTTTGTTTTCTGAGTCCAAGTTGATCTTATTATTATCAGTTTGTTTAAAACAGTGCTCCAACAGCGCTCTACAAACCGGCATAAGTTCTCTTAAGCTTTCATCTTTTTTGAGAGAGACTAGATTATAGATTCTCCAGTTTATCTGATCCCAAAAATGAAAAGTAAAAGCAGACTGCAGATTTAAATCTTGCGTATTCGCTTTAACCCAGATAAGTAAGTTTTTAAGCTCAGTTTTTGAAATTTCAGAGTGACCTTTTTCTTGTAACATTGTCTCTAATTGATGAAAAACATCCCATTCAACTTTTGATAAATTCGTTCCCATTTTTGTGTTCTTTTAATAATTGTCTTTTTCGCTATTTTGCCTCCCCACGTCACCCAAGCGCTCTCCCGAGATAAGTTACTTACAATTTTCTTGGCTTCGGCGGGAGAGATGATACAGTGTGCTCCTTGTTAACACTTGGGTCTCCGCAGCTGGTACTTCCACGATTTTTCTTTGTTTTTCTTCTATTCTACGTCCTCACACGAGGCACCAATATGCGGGGGACGGGACAGGTATAAGTCCAATAGTGTCATGAACCCACGCCTTAAAAAAGGAACCCACTAGGCCGCGGCAACATATCCAAATATGGATAACATGGTAACCAGACCAGTGAAGAGATTTTTGCTTTTATTTCCAGCACATCAGTCTCAAAATACAAAATGGAGACATGACAGCTCACTGATCCAAACCAAAAAATGTCTCCTTCAACAGGGCCCATACAGCAATACATAAAATCATCTCAGACTAGAATTCAGCCAATCAGACACAGAAAACACATCTTGACAAGCATTCTATCCAATCTTATAAAACATAGGTAATCGTAGCTAAAACAAAGACTAGTTGATAAGAGACAAAGAACAGAGTTCTATTCATGCTAGCCTTCTAAAGATATACATTAAATAACCTTGTTGCCATCCTAAAGCCAATTCTACAGAAGCCTATTGTTATTTGTCACGTCTACTGCTTGGGAAACTTTTCTGCTTGCATGGAAAACTTTTTCTGCTTGCATGGGAAACTTTTCTGCAATGCTAACAAAACTCCAGTCTAAGGCCTACATACTTCTTTGTAACCATTTCTTAAAAATCCTCTAACCTTATGGATTCCAACATTTCCCCCTCTCTGTTTGACCCAGAAGCTTTCCTTTTCTTGTCGCTTGCTATTTGCGTTTCATAGCTCTATTGCAAAATTTCTGCTTATTATCTGCTGAAGACCTATTTTCACTAAACTGAAGCATTGCTATATTACGGCACAGCAACTTAATGCTGTGAAGACCCAATCCCTGAAAGAGAGATATGAATCACGTTTGGCAACAGTCACAAGGCATCGTTCAAAAAACTCTGGTCAATTCCAAGGCCTTAATTCAAAACCTTCGTTCATGTCAATACTCTCATCTACTGCTTTCGTGAGATTTCGTACACTCTCTGTGCTTCTACTTCCTAATTCTCCTGCTTGAATGACAAAAACTTCTCGGACTGTTTTGTTCATCATTCACCGAAGACAACAGAGTATACAAGGTGCCACTATCAATATCAGTATTAGAACGCCTAATATGTAAAGGCCTATCTTGCAAAGTTGCCTTAGCCAAGGTGCAAAACTCCAATTTGGAAACAAATCATCCAACCAGGAACCTCCATCTTCTTTAATTTGGGCTGTCAGATCCTTTAATTTTTGAATGCTTTTGTGAATGGATTCGGAATGATCAGACAAATTCATACAACCCAATCCTTCAAATTCCTCACAACCATGTCCTTCTGCCAGTAAGAGAAAATCAATGGCTGCTCTGTTTTGAAGAGTAGCATGTCTAATACTATCAACATCGGTCAACATATCACTGATTGCGGAGGATGTGGCATTAGCTTGTTTGCTCAGCCAACATCCAACTCGATCTAATTGTCTCAATGCCACAGCTGAAGCCAATTGGGGTAGAAATATACCTGCTGAAAGCCTTCTGGCGGCATTCCAAGGCATAAAATCACTCTGACAGTTCTCATCATAATGAGGAACAGCTCTTGTTTTCCTTTGTTTCTTTTTCATCACTGCTTTGGCAGTGGGGGCAATTATGGTAAGCATACCAATGCTACAAGGGCCACCTTCAAGGTGGGCTGGAATGCCTTGCCAACCTCTGTCTCCGCAAATGATCCAATACCCTTTTGGCAATTGCCGTGGATATTGGTCCGTCTCCAGAAACACATCCCAACTGTTTGAAACATTTGCTGCCCTGAGAAGTTTTTTGGACCAAATGTTCCAATTGAAGGAGGGACTGTTTCCATTGTCAATTCCACCTGGTTTACCATTGGATTCTTTTCTGACCAAAGGAAACTCTTTCACTGGCACACCAACCAAACCGGTTGAGAAAGGCTTTTCTGGTTCCGAATTAGACAGACATATAGTATCCGATCCGGCAGCCTTGGCTAAGGTCACCCAAACACTCGTTTTCGGTTGATCCACAGGCAAATCTGCACGACAAAAAACAATTAAAATCAAGCAAAACAAGTATACCATTTGATTCTTCCCCATCTCTTTCAAGAACTAAGTTTTGGCAGAATTCTTTCTAAACAAAAACAATAACCTAAATTTTCAGCCAAAAATTAGCTTTGTTAAACAAACATTCAGCATTCAATTCGTATACTCATAAATAACATTGGCACAAAATCAGAGTTCATGGGTTCCACCGATGCACAAAGAACGTCAGGCACAAGAGGCGTCAGGCGAGACCCGGGATCCTTCCATTCGGTCCACGTCTGCGTACTCGCTTCCTCAGTTCTAGGCTCGACAACAGGTTCTGAAGTGCGATACGGTTTGACGTTTTTGGCAGGAACCCACTTAATTCTTCCAGCACCTGTGGAAATAGAAGCATACCCTTTGCCCCACGTTATTAATTGAAACGGGCCTTCCATCTGTCCAGAGTCAGGGTTTCTAATTAGAAGAGGAGGATGTTCTTTCAGTTTTGCCTGTGTGCTATTTGAAAAGTGTCTAAAGATTGGTGGATCTGGTTCTGTACTTGAACTATTTAGAAAATTAAAACCATACAAAGCCTTACTCAGTCTCATCTGTGGGGTGATTTCCGTTCCCCCTCTCTGTTGATCTAATATGCGTTTTAAGGTTTGATGTGTTCTTTCAATGATTGCTTGGCTTGTGGGAGAGTGGGGAATACCAAAAATGTGTCGAACACCCCATTCATTTAAAAATGTGGCCAATTTTTGAGATATGTATGCGGGACCATTGTCAGTTTTTACTTCTTGGGGTATACCCAATAAAGCAAAAGCTTGCAGGAAATGATAACAGGCATGGCTGCCAGTTTCACCTGTGTGAAGGGAAGCAAAAACTGCACCAGAGAACGTGTCTATGGAAACATGAATATTTTTAAATTTACCAAAAGAAGGCTATTTAGTAACACCTGTTTGCCACAACTGTAGGCTTTGTAAGCCTCGGGGGTTGATTGCTCCTGTAGAAACAGGAGGTTGTACCAATTGACAGTCAGGGCAAGTATGAATGATAGCTTTAGCTTGACTTTTAGTGATTTGGAACATTCGCATGAGTGCTTGTGCATTTTGGTGGAAAAAGGCATGACTCAATTTTGCTTGTTCAAAAATATTTGGCAATGTGTTAGAAATGACCATTGTCAGCTTGTCCGCTCTTGCATTTCCTTCCACTAAAAATCCAGGAAGTGAAGAATGCGCCCTAATGTGAGAAACAAAATATGGATTAGTTCTATATTGCAAAGTTATAAAAAGACATGAAAGCCAACGATGTAAAGTTTCATTACTAACATCCTTTAAAATGGAACCTTCTATTCTCCTGACTACATTAGCAACATAAGCAGAATCTGTGACCAAATTAAAAGGCTGAGGAAACAGCTGAAAAGCTCAAACTACTGCAGCAAGCTCAACAATTTGAGGGGATCCCTCTACTGTTTGAATATCAGATTCCCAAACATCAGTCTTTTGATTAAACCAAGTCACAACGGACTTGTGGCTTTTACCAGAGCCATCAGTGAAGAGAGTCACAGCATGTAAAGGTTCTTCACTTAATTTAGGTTTTTCTCTGAAACTCAATTTTGCTTGCAGTAGTTTGTGAGCTGGATAGTGTATGGAACAAACACCTGGAAAACCTAAGAATGCATATTGTAAATCATCAGAATTTTGCATTGCCCAATTGAAATAATCATTTTTCAATGGCAAATAGATAACTGAACATTCTTGACCTGCCAAAGTTAACAATCTGGTTCTAGCCTTAATTATAATGTATGCAATCATTTCTAAAACTGAGCAAATGGTCTTTGAAAACCTGTAGGGAGGAAAAACCCATTCCATTATTAACAAAGGATCTTGTTCTGTGGCATCCCACTGGAAAATGAGACCACAAAGCTGCATCTTCTCTCCTAAGATTGCAAGAAAGAAAGGATTTTCAGGAACGCAGCGATGAGCTTGTCTTTTTTGAAGAGCTTCTGTGACTTTGTCGAGAGCAGCACGAGCTTCAGGGGTTAAAGTTCTTGGCGAAGTGATGTCGCAACTTCCTCTCAGCAAATGGAAGAGCGGACTCAGTTCATCATTGGTGATTCCCAACATCGGTCTGACCCAGTTGATTTCTCCTAGAAGTTGTTGTAACTCTTGTAGGTTGTTGACTCTGGTTCGGATCTGAATTTTCTGTGGTCTTCTTGTCGTCTTCCATCGTCTTCCATCATCTTCCATCCCAGGTACTTCTAAGGTGAAACTTGTTGAATTTTCGTTGCAGAGATTTCAAGTCCAGCTTTTTGAATTTCAGCAACAACACAGTCGCGAGTTTCTTCCATCTCTTCCTTTCAAAGGACTCCACCCTTAAAGCCAATTTTTCTTTCTCTGTATCTATAGATTGACAAACACCAGAACAACCATGTTTTTGCTTAAGTGAAAAAGAGTTCCCCGGAACCACAATTTCCCGAGTGGAAGCAGCCACCTCAGCCTCCACCCCAGGCCCAACAGAATCCAATTCAGGTTTCAGTGTCCCTGCACAAACAATTTTAGGAAGTACAGTCACTTTTTCATTTCCATCTTTTACACACTTTGTTCCATCCCCCTTACAAGAGTCACATATTTTTACATTAACAGAACAACGCGAAGAAAAGTCCAAAAGAGTCTCATTTTTTCCCAGAGAGAGAGAAGAAAGATTTTGTTCAACAGAGTTCAAAGCAATACTTTCAGCATTTGCAACAACACTTGTAACATTCTCCGATACTCACACAGTCTCCGGTTTACTGGAATTTAATGAGACAGAACCAGAAGCTTTGTTTTCTGAGTCCAAGTTGATCTTATTATTATCAGTTTGTTTAAAACAGTGCTCCAACAGCGCTCTACAAACCGGCATAAGTTCTCTTAAGCTTTCATCTTTTTTGAGAGAGACTAGATTATAGATTCTCCAGTTTATCTGATCCCAAAAATGAAAAGTAAAAGCAGACTGCAGATTTAAATCTTGCGTATTCGCTTTAACCCAGATAAGTAAGTTTTTAAGCTCAGTTTTTGAAATTTCAGAGTGACCTTTTTCTTGTAACATTGTCTCTAATTGATGAAAAACATCCCATTCAACTTTTGATAAATTCGTTCCCATTTTTGTGTTCTTTTAATAATTTTCTTTTTCTCTATTTTGCCTCCCAACGTCACCCAAGCGCTCTCCCGAGATAAGTTACTTACAATTTTCTTGGCTTCGGCGGGAGAGATGATACAGTGTGCTCCTTGTTAACACTTGGGTCTCCGCAGCTGGTACTTCCACGATTTTTCTTTGTTTTTCTTCTATTCTACGTTCTCACACGAGGCACCAATATGCGGGGGACGGGACAGGTATAAGTCCAATAGTGTCAGGAACCCACGCCTTAAAAAAGGAACCCACTAGGCCGCGGCAAAATATCCAAATATGGATAACATGGTAACCAGACCAGTGAAGAGATTTTTGCTTTTATTTCCAGCACATCAGTCTCAAAATACAAAATGGAGACATGACAGCTCACTGATCCACACCAAAAAATGTCTCCTTCAACAGGGCTCATACAGCAATACATAAAATCATCTCAGACTAGAATTCAGCCAATCAGACACAGAAAACACATCTTGACAAGCATTCTATCCAATCTTATAAAACATAGGTAATCGTAGCTAAAACAAAGACTAGTTGATAAGAGACAAAGAACAGAGTTCTATTCATGCTAGCCTTCTAAAGATATACATTAAATAACCTTGTTGCCATCCTAAAGCCAATTCTACAGAAGCCTATTGTTATTTGTCACGTCTACTGCTTGGGAAACTTTTCTGCTTGCATGGAAAACTTTTTCTGCTTGCATGGGAAACTTTTCTGCAATGCTAACAAAACTCCTGTCTAAGGCCTACATACTTCTTTGTAACCATTTCTTAAAAATCCTCTAACCTTATGGATTCCAACATTTCCCCCTCTCTGTTTGACCCAGAAGCTTTCATTTTCTTGTCGCTTGCTATTTGCGTTTCATAGCTCTATTGCAAAATTTCTGCTTATTATCTGCTGAAGACCTATTTTCACTAAACTGAAGCATTGCTATAGTAGGGCACAGCAACTTAATGCTGTGAAGACCCAATCCCTGAAAGAGAGATATGAATCACGTTTGGCAACAGTCACAAGGCATCGTTCAAAAAACTCTGGTCGATTCCAAGGCCTTAATTCAAAACCTTCGCTCATGTCAATACCCTCATCTACTGTTTTCGTGAGATTTCGTACACTCTCTGTGCTTCTACTTCCTAATTCTCCTGCTTGAATGACAAAAACTTCTCGGACTGTTTTGTTCATCATTCACCGAAGACAACAGAGTATACAAGGTGCCACTATCAATATCAGTATTAGAACACCTAATATGTAAAGACCTATCTTGCAAAGTTGCCTTAGCCAAGGTGCAAAACTCCAATTTGGAAACAAATCATCCAACCAGGAACCTCCATCTTCTTTAATTTGGGCTGTCAGATCCTTTAATTTTTGAATGCTTTTGTGAATGGATTCAGAATGATCAGATCAAATTCATACAACCCAATCCTTCAAATTCCTCACAACCATGTCCTTCTGCCAGTAAGAGAAAATCAATGGCTGCTCTGTTTTGAAGAGTAGCATGTCTAATACTGTCAACATCGGTCAACATATCACTGATTGCGGAGGATGTGGCATTAGCTTGTTTGCTCAGCCAACATCCAACTCGATCTAATTGTCTCAATGCCACAGCTGAAGCCAATTGGGGTAGAAATATACCTGCTGAAAGCCTTCTGGCGGCATTCCAAGGCATAAAATCACTCTGACAGTTCTCATCATAATGAGGAACAGCTCTTGTTTTCCTTTGTTTCTTTTTCATCACTGCTTTGGCAGTGGGGGCAATTATGGTAAGCATACCAATGCTACAAGGGCCACCTTCAAGGTGGGCTGGAATGCCTTACCAACCTCTGTCTCCGCAAATGATCCAATACCCTTTTGGCAATTGCCGTGGATATTGGTCCGTCTCCAGAAACACATCCCAACTGTTTGAAACATTTGCTGCCCTGAGAAGTTTGTTGGAACAAATGTTCCAATTGAAGGAAGGACTGTTTCCATTGTCAATTCCACCTGGTTTACCATTGGATTCTTTTCTGACCAAAGGAAACTCTTTCACTGGCACACCAACCAAACAGGTTGAGAAAGGCTTTTCTGGTTCCGAATTAGACAGACATATAGTATCCGATCCGGCAGCCTTGGCTAAGGTCACCCAAACACTCGTTTTCGGTTGATCCACAGGCAAATCTGCACGACAAAAAGCAATTAAAATCAAGCAAAACAAGTATACCATTTGATTCTGCCCCATCTCTTTCAAGAACTAAGTTTTGGCAGAATTCTTTCTAAACAAAAACAATAACCTAAATTTTCAGCCAAAAATTAGCTTTGTTAAACAAACATTCAGCATTTAATTCGTATACTCATAAATAACATTGGCACAAAATCAGAGTTCATGGGTTCCACCGATGCACAAAGAACGTCAGGCACAAGAGGCGTCAGGCGAGACCCGGGATCCTTCCATTCGGTCCACGTCTGCGTACTCGCTTCCTCAGTTCTAGGCTCGACAACAGGTTCTGAAGTGCGATACGGTTTGACGTTTTTGGCAGGAACCCACTTAATTCTTCCAGCACCTGTGGAAATAGAAGCATACTCTTTGCCCCACGTTATTAATTGAAACGGGCCTTCCATCTGTCCAGAGTCAGGGTTTCTAATTAGAAGAGGAGGATGTTCTTTCAGTTTTGCCTGTGTGCTATTTGAAAAGTGTCTAAAGATTGGTGGATCTGGTTCTGTACTTGAACTATTTAGAAAATTAAAACCATACAAAGCCTTACTCAGTCTCATCTGTGGGGTGATTTCCGTTCCCCCTCTCTGTTGATCTAATATGCGTTTTAAGGTTTGATGTGTTCTTTCAATGATTGCTTGGCTTGTGGGAGAGTGGGGAATACCAAAAATGTGTCGAACACCCCATTCATTTAAAAATGTGGCCAATTTTTGAGATATGTATGCGGGACCATTGTCAGTTTTTACTTCTTGGGGTATACCCAATAAAGCAAAAGCTTGCAGGAAATGATAACAGGCATGGCTGCCAGTTTCACCTGTGTGAAGGGAAGCAAAAACTGCACCAGAGAACGTGTCTATGGAAACATGAATATTTTTAAATTTACCAAAAGAAGGCTATTTAGTAACACCTGTTTGCCACAACTGTAGGCTTTGTAAGCCTCGGGGGTTGATTGCTCCTGTAGAAACAGGAGGTTGTACCAATTGACAGTCAGGGCAAGTATGAATGATAGCTTTAGCTTGACTTTTAGTGATTTGGAACATTCGCATGAGTGCTTGTGCATTTTGGTGGAAAAAGGCATGACTCAATTTTGCTTGTTCAAAAATATTTGGCAATGTGTTAGAAATGACCATTGTCAGCTTGTCCGCTCTTGCATTTCCTTCCACTAAAAATCCAGGAAGTGAAGAATGCGCCCTAATGTGAGAAACAAAATATGGATTAGTTCTATATTGCAAAGTTATAAAAAGACATGAAAGCCAACGATGTAAAGTTTCATTACTAACATCCTTTAAAATGGAACCTTCTATTCTCCTGACTACATTAGCAACATAAGCAGAATCTGTGACCAAATTAAAAGGCTGAGGAAACAGCTGAAAAGCTCAAACTACTGCAGCAAGCTCAACAATTTGAGGGGATCCCTCTACTGTTTGAATATCAGATTCCCAAACATCAGTCTTTTGGTTAAACCAAGTCACAACGGACTTGTGGCTTTTACCAGAGCCATCAGTGAAGAGAGTCACAGCATGTAAAGGTTCTTCACTTAATTTAGGTTTTTCTCTGAAACTCAATTTTGCTTGCAGTAGTTTGTGAGCTGGATAGTGTATGGAACAAACACCTGGAAAACCTAAGAATGCATATTGTAAATCATCAGAATTTTGCATTGCCCAATTGAAATAATCATTTTTCAATGGCAAATAGATAACTGAACATTCTTGACCTGCCAAAGTTAACAATCTGGTTCTAGCCTTAATTATAATGTATGCAATCATTTCTAAAACTGAGCAAATGGTCTTTGAAAACCTGTAGGGAGGAAAAACCCATTCCATTATTAACAAAGGATCTTGTTCTGTGGCATCCCACTGGAAAATGAGACCACAAAGCTGCATCTTCTCTCCTAAGATTGCAAGAAAGAAAGGATTTTCAGGAACGCAGCGATGAGCTTGTCTTTTTTGAAGAGCTTCTGTGACTTTGTCGAGAGCAGCACGAGCTTCAGGGGTTAAAGTTCTTGGCGAAGTGATGTCGCAACTTCCTCTCAGCAAATGGAAGAGCGGACTCAGTTCATCATTGGTGATTCCCAGCATCGGTCTGACCCAGTTGATTTCTCCTAGAAGTTGTTGTAACTCTTGTAGGTTGTTGACTCTGGTTCGGATCTGAATTTTCTGTGGTCTTCTTGTCGTCTTCCATCGTCTTCCATCATCTTCCATCCCAGGTACTTCTAAGGTGAAACTTGTTGAATTTTCGTTGCAGAGATTTCAAGTCCAGCTTTTTGAATTTCAGCAACAACACAGTCGCGAGTTTCTTCCATCTCTTCCTTTCAAAGGACTCCACCCTTAAAGCCAATTTTTCTTTCTCTGTATCTATAGATTGACAAACACCAGAACAACCATGTTTTTGCTTAAGTGAAAAAGAGTTCCCCGGAACCACAATTTCCCGAGTGGAAGCAGCCACCTCAGCCTCCACCCCAGGCCCAACAGAATCCAATTCAGGCTTCAGTGTCCCTGCACAAACAATTTTAGGAAGTACAGTCACTTTTTCATTTCCATCTTTTACACACTTTGTTCCATCCCCCTTACAAGAGTCACATATTTTTACATTAACAGAACAACGCGAAGAAAAGTCCAAAAGAGTCTCATTTTTTCCCAGAGAGAGAGAAGAAAGATTTTGTTCAACAGAGTTCAAAGCAATACTTTCAGCATTTGCAACAACACTTGTAACATTCTCCGATACTCACACAGTCTCCGGTTTACTGGAATTTAATGAGACAGAACCAGAAGCTTTGTTTTCTGAGTCCAAGTTGATCTTATTATTATCAGTTTGTTTAAAACAGTGCTCCAACAGCGCTCTACAAACCGGCATAAGTTCTCTTAAGCTTTCATCTTTTTTGAGAGAGACTAGTTTATAGATTCTCCAGTTTATCTGATCCCAAAAATGAAAAGTAAAAGCAGACTGCAGATTTAAATCTTGCGTATTTGCTTTAACCGAGATAAGTAAGTTTTTAAGCTCAGTTTTTGAAATTTCAGAGTGACCTTTTTCTTGTAACATTGTCTCTAATTGATGAAAAACATCCCATTCAACTTTTGATAAATTCGTTCCCATTTTTGTGTTCTTTTAATAATTGTCTTTTTCCCTATTTTGCCTCCCAACGTCACCCAAGCGCTCTCCCGAGATAAGTTACTTACAATTTTCTTGGCTTCGGCGGGAGAGATGATACAGTGTGCTCCTTGTTAACACTTGGGTCTCCGCAGCTGGTACTTCCACGATTTTTCTTTGTTTTTCTTCTATTCTACGTCCTCACACGAGGCACCAATATGCGGGGGACGGGACAGGTATAAGTCCAATAGTGTCACGAACCCACGCCTTAAAAAAGGAACCCACTAGGCCGCGGCAAAATATCCAAATATGGATAACATGGTAACCAGACCAGTGAAGAGATTTTTGCTTTTATTTCCAGCACATCAGTCTCAAAATACAAAATGGAGACATGACAGCTCACTGATCCACACCAAAAAATGTCTCCTTCAACAGGGCTCATACAGCAATACATAAAATCATCTCAGACTAGAATTCAGCCAATCAGACACAGAAAACACATCTTGACAAGCATTCTATCCAATCTTATAAAACATAGGTAATCGTAGCTAAAACAAAGACTAGTTGATAAGAGACAAAGAACAGAGTTCTATTCATGCTAACCTTCTAAAGATATACATTAAATAACCTTGTTGCCATCCTAAAGCCAATTCTACAGAAGCCTATTGTTATTTGTCACGTCTACTGCTTGGGAAACTTTTCTGCTTGCATGGAAAACTTTTTCTGCTTGCATGGGAAACTTTTCTGCAATGCTAACAAAACTCCTGTCTAAGGCCTACATACTTCTTTGTAACCATTTCTTAAAAATCCTCTAACCTTATGGATTCCAACATTTCCCCCTCTCTGTTTGACCCAGAAGCTTTCATTTTCTTGTCGCTTGCTATTTGCGTTTCATAGCTCTATTGCAAAATTTCTGCTTATTATCTGCTGAAGACCTATTTTCACTAAACTGAAGCATTGCTATAGTAGGGCACAGCAACTTAATGCTGTGAAGACCCAATCCCTGAAAGAGAGATATGAATCACGTTTGGCAACAGTCACAAGGCATCGTTCAAAAAACTCTGGTCGATTCCAAGGCCTTAATTCAAAACCTTCGCTCATGTCAATACCCTCATCTACTGTTTTCGTGAGATTTCGTACACTCTCTGTGCTTCTACTTCCTAATTCTCCTGCTTGAATGACAAAAACTTCTCGGGCTGTTTTGTTCATAATTCGCCGAAGACAACAGAGTATACAAGGTGCCACTATCAATATCAGTATTAGAACACCTAATATGTAAAGACCTATCTTGCAAAGTTGCCTTAGCCAAGGTGCAAAACTCCAATTTGGAAACAAATCATCCAACCAGGAACCTCCATCTTCTTTAATTTGGGCTGTCAGATCCTTTAATTTTTGAATGCTTTTGTGAATGGATTCAGAATGATCAGACAAATTCATACAACCCAATCCTTCAAATTCCTCACAACCATGTCCTTCTGCCAGTAAGAGAAAATCAATGGCTGCTCTGTTTTGAAGAGTAGCATGTCTAATACTGTCAACATCGGTCAACATATCACTGATTGCGGAGGATGTGGCATTAGCTTGTTTGCTCAGCCAACATCCAACTCGATCTAATTGTCTCAATGCCACAGCTGAAGCCAATTGGGGTAGAAATATACCTGCTGAAAGCCTTCTGGCGGCATTCCAAGGCATAAAATCACTCTGACAGTTCTCATCATAATGAGGAACAGCTCTTGTTTTCCTTTGTTTCTTTTTCATCACTGCTTTGGCAGTGGGGGCAATTATGGTAAGCATACCAATGCTACAAGGGCCACCTTCAAGGTGGGCTGGAATGCCTTGCCAACCTCTGTCTCCGCAAATGATCCAATACCCTTTTGGCAATTGCCGTGGATATTGGTCCGTCTCCAGAAACACATCCCAACTGTTTGAAACATTTGCTGCCCTGAGAAGTTTTTTCGAACAAATGTTCCAATTGAAGGAAGGACTGTTTCCATTGTCAATTCCACCTGGTTTACCATTGGATTCTTTTCTGACCAAAGGAAACTCTTTCACTGGCACACCAACCAAACAGGTTGAGAAAGGCTTTTCTGGTTCCGAATTAGACAGGCATATAGTATCCGATCCGGCAGCCTTGGCTAAGGTCACCCAAACACTCGTTTTCGGTTGATCCACAGGCAAATCTGCACAACAAAAAGCAATTAAAATCAAGCAAAACAAGTATACCATTTGATTCTGCCCCATCTCTTTCAAGAACTAAGTTTTGGCAAAATTCTTTCTAAACAAAAACAATAACCTAAATTTTCAGCCAAAAATTAGCTTTGTTAAACAAACATTCAGCATTCAATTCGTATCCTCATAAATAACATTGGCACAAAATCAGAGTTCATGGGTTCCACCGATGCACAAAGAACGTCAGGCACAAGAGGCGTCAGGCGAGACCCGGGATCCTTCCATTCGGTCCACGTCTGCGTACTCGCTTCCTCAGTTCTAGGCTCGACAACAGGTTCTGAAGTGCGATACGGTTTGACGTTTTTGGCAGGAACCCACTTAATTCTTCCAGCACCTGTGGAAATAGAAGCATACCCTTTGCCCCACGTTATTAATTGAAACGGGCCTTCCATCTGTCCAGAGTCAGGGTTTCTAATTAGAAGAGGAGGATGTTCTTTCAGTTTTGCCTGTGTGCTATTTGAAAAGTGTCTAAAGATTGGTGGATCTGGTTCTGTACTTGAACTATTTAGAAAATTAAAACCATACAAAGCCTTACTCAGTCTCATCTGTGGGGTGATTTCCGTTCCCCCTCTCTGTTGATCTAATATGCGTTTTAAGGTTTGATGTGTTCTTTCAATGATTGCTTGGCTTGTGGGAGAGTGGGGAATACCAAAAATGTGTCGAACACCCCATTCATTTAAAAATGTGGCCAATTTTTGAGATATGTATGCGGGACCATTGTCAGTTTTTACTTCTTGGGGTATACCCAATAAAGCAAAAGCTTGCAGGAAATGATAACAGGCATGGCTGCCAGTTTCACCTGTGTGAAGGGAAGCAAAAACTGCACCAGAGAACGTGTCTATGGAAACATGAATATTTTTAAATTTACCAAAAGAAGGCTATTTAGTAACACCTGTTTGCCACAACTGTAGGCTTTGTAAGCCTCGGGGGTTGATTGCTCCTGTAGAAACAGGAGGTTGTACCAATTGACAGTCAGGGCAAGTATGAATGATAGCTTTAGCTTGACTTTTAGTGATTTGGAACATTCGCATGAGTGCTTGTGCATTTTGGTGGAAAAAGGCATGACTCAATTTTGCTTGTTCAAAAATATTTGGCAATGTGTTAGAAATGACCATTGTCAGCTTGTCCGCTCTTGCATTTCCTTCCACTAAAAATCCAGGAAGTGAAGAATGCGCCCTAATGTGAGAAACAAAATATGGATTAGTTCTATATTGCAAAGTTATAAAAAGACATGAAAGCCAACGATGTAAAGTTTCATTACTAACATCCTTTAAAATGGAACCTTCTATTCTCCTGACTACATTAGCAACATAAGCAGAATCTGTGACCAAATTAAAAGGCTGAGGAAACAGCTGAAAAGCTCAAACTACTGCAGCAAGCTCAACAATTTGAGGGGATCCCTCTACTGTTTGAATATCAGATTCCCAAACATCAGTCTTTTGATTAAACCAAGTCACAACGGACTTGTGGCTTTTACCAGAGCCATCAGTGAAGAGAGTCACAGCATGTAAAGGTTCTTCACTTAATTTAGGTTTTTCTCTGAAACTCAATTTTGCTTGCAGTAGTTTGTGAGCTGGATAGTGTATGGAACAAACACCTGGAAAACCTAAGAATGCATATTGTAAATCATCAGAATTTTGCATTGCCCAATTGAAATAATCATTTTTCAATGGCAAATAGATAACTGAACATTCTTGACCTGCCAAAGTTAACAATCTGGTTCTAGCCTTAATTATAATGTATGCAATCATTTCTAAAACTGAGCAAATGGTCTTTGAAAACCTGTAGGGAGGAAAAACCCATTCCATTATTAACAAAGGATCTTGTTCTGTGGCATCCCACTGGAAAATGAGACCACAAAGCTGCATCTTCTCTCCTAAGATTGCAAGAAAGAAAGGATTTTCAGGAACGCAGCGATGAGCTTGTCTTTTTTGAAGAGCTTCTGTGACTTTGTCGAGAGCAGCACGAGCTTCAGGGGTTAAAGTTCTTGGCGAAGTGATGTCGCAACTTCCTCTCAGCAAATGGAAGAGCGGACTCAGTTCATCATTGGTGATTCCCAGCATCGGTCTGACCCAGTTGATTTCTCCTAGAAGTTGTTGTAACTCTTGTAGGTTGTTGACTCTGGTTCGGATCTGAATTTTCTGTGGTATTATTGTCGTCTTCCATCGTCTTCCATCATCTTCCATCCCAGGTACTTCTAAGGTGAAACTTGTTGAATTTTCGTTGCAGAGATTTCAAGTCCAGCTTTTTGAATTTCAGCAACAACACAGTCGCGAGTTTCTTCCATCTCTTCCTTTCAAAGGACTCCACCCTTAAAGCCAATTTTTCTTTCTCTGTATCTATAGATTGACAAACACCAGAACAACCATGTTTTTGCTTAACTGAAAAAGAGTTCCCCGGAACCACAATTTCCCGAGTGGAAGCAGCCACCTCAGCCTCCACCCCAGGCCCAACAGAATCCAATTCAGGCTTCAGTGTCCCTGCACAAACAATTTTAGGAAGTACAGTCACTTTTTCATTTCCATCTTTTACACACTTTGTTCCATCCCCCTTACAAGAGTCACATATTTTTACATTAACAGAACAACGCGAAGAAAAGTCCAAAAGAGTCTCATTTTTTCCCAGAGAGAGAGAAGAAAGATTTTGTTCAACAGAGTTCAAAGCAATACTTTCAGCATTTGCAACAACACTTGTAACATTCTCCGATACTCACACAGTCTCCGGTTTACTGGAATTTAATGAGACAGAACCAGAAGCTTTGTTTTCTGAGTCCAAGTTGATCTTATTATTATCAGTTTGTTTAAAACAGTGCTCCAACAGCGCTCTACAAACCGGCATAAGTTCTCTTAAGCTTTCATCTTTTTTGAGAGAGACTAGATTATAGATTCTCCAGTTTATCTGATCATAAAAATGAAAAGTAAAAGCAGACTGCAGATTTAAATCTTGCGTATTTGCTTTAACCGAGATAAGTAAGTTTTTAAGCTCAGTTTTTGAAATTTCAGAGTGACCTTTTTCTTGTAACATTGTCTCTAATTGATGAAAAACATCCCATTCAACTTTTGATAAATTCGTTCCCATTTTTGTGTTCTTTTAATAATTTTCTTTTTCGCTATTTTGCCTCCCCACGTCACCCAAGCGCTCTCCCGAGATAAGTTACTTACAATTTTCTTGGCTTCGGCGGGAGAGATGATACAGTGTGCTCCTTGTTAACACTTGGGTCTCCGCAGCTGGTACTACCAAGATTTTTCTTTCTTTTTCTTCTATTCTACGTCCTCACACGAGGCACCAATATGCAGGGGACGGGACAGGTATAAGTCCAATAGTGTCAGGAACCCACGCCTTAAAAAAGGAACCCACTAGGCCGCGGCAAAATATCCAAATATGGATAACATGGTAACCAGACCAGTGAAGAGATTTTTGCTTTTATTTCCAGCACATCAGTCTCAAAATACAAAATGGAGACATGACAGCTCACTGATCCACACCAAAAAATGTCTCCTTCAACAGGGCTCATACAGCAATACATAAAATCATCTCAGACTAGAATTCAGCCAATCAGACACAGAAAACACATCTTGACAAGCATTCTATCCAATCTTATAAAACATAGGTAATCGTAGCTAAAACAAAGACTAGTTGATAAGAGACAAAGAACAGAGTTCTATTCATGCTAACCTTCTAAAGATATACATTAAATAACTTTGTTGCCATCCTAAAGCCAATTCTACAGAAGCCTATTGTTATTTGTCACGTCTACTGCTTGGGAAACTTTTCTGCTTGCATGGAAAACTTTTTCTGCTTGCATGGGAAACTTTTCTGCAATGCTAACAAAACTCCTGTCTAAGGCCTACATACTTCTTTGTAACCATTTCTTAAAAATCCTCTAACCTTATGGATTCCAACATTTCCCCCTCTCTGTTTGACCCAGAAGCTTTCATTTTCTTGTCGCTTGCTATTTGCGTTTCATAGCTCTATTGCAAAATTTCTGCTTATTATCTGCTGAAGACCTATTTTCACTAAACTGAAGCATTGCTATATTACAGCACAGCAACTTAATGCTGTGAAGACCCAATCCCTGAAAGAGAGATATGAATCACGTTTGGCAACAGTCACAAGGCATTGTTCAAAAAACTCTGGTCGATTCCAAGGCCTTAATTCAAAACCTTCGCTCATGTCAATACCCTCATCTACTGTTTTCGTGAGATTTCGTACACTCTCTGTGCTTCTACTTCCTAATTCTCCTGCTTGAATGACAAAAACTTCTCGGACTGTTTTGTTCATCATTCACCGAAGACAACAGAGTATACAAGGTGCCACTATCAATATCAGTATTAGAACACCTAATATGTAAAGACCTATCTTGCAAAGTTGCCTTAGCCAAGGTGCAAAACTCCAATTTGGAAACAAATCATCCAACCAGGAACCTCCATCTTCTTTAATTTGGGCTGTCAGATCCTTTAATTTTTGAATGCTTTTGTGAATGGATTCGGAATGATCAGACAAATTCATACAACCCAATCCTTCAAATTCCTCACAACCATGTCCTTCTGCCAGTAAGAGAAAATCAATGGCTACTCTGTTTTGAAGAGTAGCATGTCTAATACTATCAACATCGGTCAACATATCACTGATTGCGGAGGATGTGGCATTAGCTTGTTTGCTCAGCCAACATCCAACTCGATCTAATTGTCTCAATGCCACAGCTGAAGCCAATTGGGGTAGAAATATACCTGCTGAAAGCCTTCTGGCGGCATTCCAAGGCATAAAATCACTCTGACAGTTCTCATCATAATGAGGAACAGCTCTTGTTTTCCTTTGTTTCTTTTTCATCACTGCTTTGGCAGTGGGGGCAATTATGGTAAGCATACCAATGCTACAAGGGCCACCTTCAAGGTGGGCTGGAATGCCTTGCCAACCTCTGTCTCCGCAAATGATCCAATACCCTTTTGGCAATTGCCGTGGATATTGGTCCGTCTCCAGAAACACATCCCAACTGTTTGAAACATTTGCTGCCCTGAGAAGTTTTTTCGAACAAATGTTCCAATTGAAGGAAGGACTGTTTCCATTGTCAATTCCACCTGGTTTACCATTGGATTCTTTTCTGACCAAAGGAAACTCTTTCACTGGCACACCAACCAAACAGGTTGAGAAAGGCTTTTCTGGTTCCGAATTAGACAGACATATAGTATCCGATCCGGCAGCCTTGGCTAAGGTCACCGAAACACTCGTTTTCGGTTGATCCACAGGCAAATCTGCACGACAAAAAACAATTAAAATCAAGCAAAACAAGTATACCATTTGATTCTGCCCCATCTCTTTCAAGAACTAAGTTTTGGCAGAATTCTTTCTAAACAAAAACAATAACCTAAATTTTCAGCCAAAAATTAGCTTTGTTAAACAAACATTCAGCATTCAATTCGTATACTCATAAATAACATTGGCACAAAATCAGAGTTCATGGGTTCCACCGATGCACAAAGAACGTCAGGCACAAGAGGCGTCAGGCGAGACCCGGGATCCTTCCATTCGGTCCACGTCTGCGTACTCGCTTCCTCAGTTCTAGGCTCGACAACAGGTTCTGAAGTGCGATACGGTTTGACGTTTTTGGCAGGAACCCACTTAATTCTTCCAGCACCTGTGGAAATAGAAGCATACCCTTTGCCCCACGTTATTAATTGAAACGGGCCTTCCATCTGTCCAGAGTCAGGGTTTCTAATTAGAAGAGGAGGATGTTCTTTCAGTTTTGCCTGTGTGCTATTTGAAAAGTGTCTAAAGATTGGTGGATCTGGTTCTGTACTTGAACTATTTAGAAAATTAAAACCATACAAAGCCTTACTCAGTCTCATCTGTGGGGTGATTTCCGTTCCCCCTCTCTGTTGATCTAATATGCGTTTTAAGGTTTGATGTGTTCTTTCAATGATTGCTTGGCTTGTGGGAGAGTGGGGAATACCAAAAATGTGTCGAACACCCCATTCATTTAAAAATGTGGCCAATTTTTGAGATATGTATGCGGGACCATTGTCAGTTTTTACTTCTTGGGGTATACCCAATGAAGCAAAAGCTTGCAGGAAATGATGACAGGCATGGCTGCCAGTTTCACCTGTGTGAAGGGAAGCAAAAACTGCACCAGAGAACATGTCTATGGAAACATGAATATTTTTAAATTTACCAAAAGAAGGCTTTTTAGTAACACCTGTTTGCCGCAACTGTAGGCTTTGTAAGCCTCGGGGGTTGATTGCTCCTGTAGAAACAGGAGGTTGTACCAATTGACAGTCAGGGCAAGTATGAATGATAGCTTTAGCTTGACTTTTAGTGATTTGGAACATTCGCATGAGTGCTTGTGCATTTTGGTGGAAAAAGGCATGACTCAATTTTGCTTGTTCAAAAATATTTGGCAATGTGTTAGAAATGACCATTGTCAGCTTGTCCGCTCTTGCATTTCCTTTCACTAAAAATCCAGGAAGTGAAGAATGCGCCCTAATGTGAGAAACAAAATATGGATTAGTTCTATATTGCAAAGTTATAAAAAGACATGAAAGCCAACGATGTAAAGTTTCATTACTAACATCCTTTAAAATGGAACCTTCTATTCTCCTGACTACATTAGCAACATAAGCAGAATCTGTGACCAAATTAAAAGGCTGAGGAAACAGCTGAAAAGCTCAAACTACTGCAGCAAGCTCAACAATTTGAGGGGATCCCTCTACTGTTTGAATATCAGATTCCCAAACATCAGTCTTTTGATTAAACCAAGTCACAACGGACTTGTGGCTTTTACCAGAGCCATCAGTGAAGAGAGTCACAGCATGTAAAGGTTCTTCACTTAATTTAGGTTTTTCTCTGAAACTCAATTTTGCTTGCAGTAGTTTGTGAGCTGGATAGTGTATGGAACAAACACCTGGAAAACCTAAGAATGCATATTGTAAATCATCAGAATTTTGCATTGCCCAATTGAAATAATCATTTTTCAATGGCAAATAGATAACTGAACATTCTTGACCTGCCAAAGTTAACAATCTGGTTCTAGCCTTAATTATAATGTATGCAATCATTTCTAAAACTGAGCAAATGGTCTTTGAAAACCTGTAGGGAGGAAAAACCCATTCCATTATTAACAAAGGATCTTGTTCTGTGGCATCCCACTGGAAAATGAGACCACAAAGCTGCATCTTCTCTCCTAAGATTGCAAGAAAGAAAGGATTTTCAGGAACGCAGCGATGAGCTTGTCTTTTTTGAAGAGCTTCTGTGACTTTGTCGAGAGCAGCACGAGCTTCAGGGGTTAAAGTTCTTGGCGAAGTGATGTCGCAACTTCCTCTCAGCAAATGGAAGAGCGGACTCAGTTCATCATTGGTGATTCCCAGCATCGGTCTGACCCAGTTGATTTCTCCTAGAAGTTGTTGTAACTCTTGTAGGTTGTTGACTCTGGTTCGGATCTGAATTTTCTGTGGTCTTCTTGTCGTCTTCCATCGTCTTCCATCATCTTCCATCCCAGGTACTTCTAAGGTGAAACTTGTTGAATTTTCGTTGCAGAGATTTCAAGTCCAGCTTTTTGAATTTCAGCAACAACACAGTCGCGAGTTTCTTCCATCTCTTCCTTTCAAAGGACTCCACCCTTAAAGCCAATTTTTCTTTCTCTGTATCTATAGATTGACAAACACCAGAACAACCATGTTTTTGCTTAACTGAAAAAGAGTTCCCCGGAACCACAATTTCCCGAGTGGAAGCAGCCACCTCAGCCTCCACCCCAGGCCCAACAGAATCCAATTCAGGCTTCAGTGTCCCTGCACAAACAATTTTAGGAAGTACAGTCACTTTTTCATTTCCATCTTTTACACACTTTGTTCCATCCCCCTTACAAGAGTCACATATTTTTACATTAACAGAACAACGCAAAGAAAAGTCCAAAAGAGTCTCATTTTTTCCCAGAGAGAGAGAAGAAAGATTTTGTTCAACAGAGTTCAAAGCAATACTTTCAGCATTTGCAACAACACTTGTAACATTCTCCGATACTCACACAGTCTCCGGTTTACTGGAATTTAATGAGACAGAACCAGAAGCTTTGTTTTCTGAGTCCAAGTTGATCTTATTATTATCAGTTTGTTTAAAACAGTGCTCCAACAGCGCTCTACAAACCGGCATAAGTTCTCTTAAGCTTTCATCTTTTTTGAGAGAGACTAGTTTATAGATTCTCCAGTTTATCTGATCCCAAAAATGAAAAGTAAAAGCAGACTGCAGATTTAAATCTTGCGTATTTGCTTTAACCGAGATAAGTAAGTTTTTAAGCTCAGTTTTTGAAATTTCAGAGTGACCTTTTTCTTGTAACATTGTCTCTAATTGATGAAAAACATCCCATTCAACTTTTGATAAATTCGTTCCCATTTTTGTGTTCTTTTAATAATTGTCTTTTTCCCTATTTTGCCTCCCAACGTCACCCAAGCGCTCTCCCGAGATAAGTTACTTACAATTTTCTTGGCTTCGGCGGGAGAGATGATACAGTGTGCTCCTTGTTAACACTTGGGTCTCCGCAGCTGGTACTTCCACGATTTTTCTTTGTTTTTCTTCTATTCTACGTCCTCACACGAGGCACCAATATGCGGGGGACGGGACAGGTATAAGTCCAATAGTGTCACGAACCCACGCCTTAAAAAAGGAACCCACTAGGCCGCGGCAAAATATCCAAATATGGATAACATGGTAACCAGACTAGTGAAGAGATTTTTGCTTTTATTTCCAGCACATCAGTCTCAAAATACAAAATGGAGACATGACAGCTCACTGATCCACACCAAAAAATGTCTCCTTCAACAGGGCTCATACAGCAATACATAAAATCATCTCAGACTAGAATTCAGCCAATCAGACACAGAAAACACATCTTGACAAGCATTCTATCCAATCTTATAAAACATAGGTAATCGTAGCTAAAACAAAGACTAGTTGATAAGAGACAAAGAACAGAGTTCTATTCATGCTAACCTTCTAAAGATATACATTAAATAACCTTGTTGCCATCCTAAAGCCAATTCTACAGAAGCCTATTGTTATTTGTCACGTCTACTGCTTGGGAAACTTTTCTGCTTGCATGGAAAACTTTTTCTGCTTGCATGGGAAACTTTTCTGCAATGCTAACAAAACTCCAGTCTAAGGCCTACATACTTCTTTTTAACCATTTCTTAAAAATCCTCTAACCTTATGGATTCCAACATTTCCCCCTCTCTGTTTGACCCAGAAGCTTTCATTTTCTTGTCGCTTGCTATTTGCGTTTCATAGCTCTATTGCAAAATTTCTGCTTATTATCTGCTGAAGACCTATTTTCACTAAACTGAAGCATTGCTATATTACGGCACAGCAACTTAATGCTGTGAAGACCCAATCCCTGAAAGAGAGATATGAATCACGTTTGGCAACAGTCACAAGGCATTGTTCAAAAAACTCTGGTCGATTCCAAGGCCTTAATTCAAAACCTTCGCTCATGTCAATACCCTCATCTACTGTTTTCGTGAGATTTCGTACACTCTCTGTGCTTCTACTTCCTAATTCTCCTGCTTGAATGACAAAAACTTCTCGGGCTGTTTTGTTCATAATTCGCCGAAGACAACAGAGTATACAAGGTGCCACTATCAATATCAGTATTAGAACACCTAATATGTAAAGACCTATCTTGCAAAGTTGCCTTAGCCAAGGTGCAAAACTCCAATTTGGAAACAAATCATCCAACCAGGAACCTCCATCTTCTTTAATTTGGGCTGTCAGATCCTTTAATTTTTGAATGCTTTTGTGAATGGATTCGGAATGATCAGACAAATTCATACAACCCAATCCTTCAAATTCCTCACAACCATGTCCTTCTGCCAGTAAGAGAAAATCAATGGCTACTCTGTTTTGAAGAGTAGCATGTCTAATACTATCAACATCGGTCAACATATCACTGATTGCGGAGGATGTGGCATTAGCTTGTTTGCTCAGCCAACATCCAACTCGATCTAATTGTCTCAATGCCACAGCTGAAGCCAATTGGGGTAGAAATATACCTGCTGAAAGCCTTCTGGCGGCATTCCAAGGCATAAAATCACTCTGACAGTTCTCATCATAATGAGGAACAGCTCTTGTTTTCCTTTGTTTCTTTTTCATCACTGCTTTGGCAGTGGGGGCAATTATGGTAAGCATACCAATGCTACAAGGGCCACCTTCAAGGTGGGCTGGAATGCCTTGCCAACCTCTGTCTCCGCAAATGATCCAATACCCTTTTGGCAATTGCCGTGGATATTGGTCCGTCTCCAGAAACACATCCCAACTGTTTGAAACATTTGCTGCCCTGAGAAGTTTTTTGGACCAAATGTTCCAATTGAAGGAGGGACTGTTTCCATTGTCAATTCCACCTGGTTTACCATTGGATTCTTTTCTGACCAAAGGAAACTCTTTCACTGGCACACCAACCAAACAGGTTGAGAAAGGCTTTTCTGGTTCCGAATTAGACAGGCATATAGTATCCGATCCGGCAGCCTTGGCTAAGGTCACCCAAACACTCGTTTTCGGTTGATCCACAGGCAAATCTGCACGACAAAAAACAATTAAAATCAAGCAAAACAAGTATACCATTTGATTCTTCCCCATCTCTTTCAAGAACTAAGTTTTGGCAGAATTCTTTCTAAACAAAAACAATAACCTAAATTTTCAGCCAAAAATTAGCTTTGTTAAACAAACATTCAGCATTCAATTCGTATACTCATAAATAACATTGGCACAAAATCAGAGTTCATGGGTTCCACCGATGCACAAAGAACGTCAGGCACAAGAGGCGTCAGGCGAGACCCGGGATCCTTCCATTCGGTCCACGTCTGCGTACTCGCTTCCTCAGTTCTAGGCTCGACAACAGGTTCTGAAGTGCGATACGGTTTGACGTTTTTGGCAGGAACCCACTTAATTCTTCCAGCACCTGTGGAAATAGAAGCATACCCTTTGCCCCACGTTATTAATTGAAACGGGCCTTCCATCTGTCCAGAGTCAGGGTTTCTAATTAGAAGAGGAGGATGTTCTTTCAGTTTTGCCTGTGTGCTATTTGAAAAGTGTCTAAAGATTGGTGGATCTGGTTCTGTACTTGAACTATTTAGAAAATTAAAACCATACAAAGCCTTACTCAGTCTCATCTGTGGGGTGATTTCCGTTCCCCCTCTCTGTTGATCTAATATGCGTTTTAAGGTTTGATGTGTTCTTTCAATGATTGCTTGGCTTGTGGGAGAGTGGGGAATACCAAAAATGTGTCGAACACCCCATTCATTTAAAAATGTGGCCAATTTTTGAGATATGTATGCGGGACCATTGTCAGTTTTTACTTCTTGGGGTATACCCAATGAAGCAAAAGCTTGCAGGAAATGATGACAGGCATGGCTGCCAGTTTCACCTGTGTGAAGGGAAGCAAAAACTGCACCAGAGAACGTGTCTATGGAAACATGAATATTTTTAAATTTACCAAAAGAAGGCTTTTTAGTAACACCTGTTTGCCGCAACTGTAGGCTTTGTAAGCCTCGGGGGTTGATTGCTCCTGTAGAAACAGGAGGTTGTACCAATTGACAGTCAGGGCAAGTATGAATGATAGCTTTAGCTTGACTTTTAGTGATTTGGAACATTCGCATGAGTGCTTGTGCATTTTGGTGGAAAAAGGCATGACTCAATTTTGCTTGTTCAAAAATATTTGGCAATGTGTTAGAAATGACCATTGTCAGCTTGTCCGCTCTTGCATTTCCTTCCACTAAAAATCCAGGAAGTGAAGAATGCGCCCTAATGTGAGAAACAAAATATGGATTAGTTCTATATTGCAAAGTTATAAAAAGACATGAAAGCCAACGATGTAAAGTTTCATTACTAACATCCTTTAAAATGGAACCTTCTATTCTCCTGACTACATTAGCAACATAAGCAGAATCTGTGACCAAATTAAAAGGCTGAGGAAACAGCTGAAAAGCTCAAACTACTGCAGCAAGCTCAACAATTTGAAGGGATCCCTCTACTGTTTGAATATCAGATTCCCAAACATCAGTCTTTTGATTAAACCAAGTCACAACGGACTTGTGGCTTTTACCAGAGCCATCAGTGAAGAGAGTCACAGCATGTAAAGGTTCTTCACTTAATTTAGGTTTTTCTCTGAAACTCAATTTTGCTTGCAGTAGTTTGTGAGCTGGATAGTGTATGGAACAAACACCTGGAAAACCTAAGAATGCATATTGTAAATCATCAGAATTTTGCATTGCCCAATTGAAATAATCATTTTTCAATGGCAAATAGATAACTGAACATTCTTGACCTGCCAAAGTTAACAATCTGGTTCTAGCCTTAATTATAATGTATGCAATCATTTCTAAAACTGAGCAAATGGTCTTTGAAAACCTGTAGGGAGGAAAAACCCATTCCATTATTAACAAAGGATCTTGTTCTGTGGCATCCCACTGGAAAATGAGACCACAAAGCTGCATCTTCTCTCCTAAGATTGCAAGAAAGAAAGGATTTTCAGGAACGCAGCGATGAGCTTGTCTTTTTTGAAGAGCTTCTGTGACTTTGTCGAGAGCAGCACGAGCTTCAGGGGTTAAAGTTCTTGGCGAAGTGATGTCGCAACTTCCTCTCAGCAAATGGAAGAGCGGACTCAGTTCATCATTGGTGATTCCCAGCATCGGTCTGACCCAGTTGATTTCTCCTAGAAGTTGTTGTAACTCTTGTAGGTTGTTGACTCTGGTTCGGATCTGAATTTTCTGTGGTCTTCTTGTCGTCTTCCATCGTCTTCCATCATCTTCCATCCCAGGTACTTCTAAGGTGAAACTTGTTGAATTTTCGTTGCAGAGATTTCAAGTCCAGCTTTTTGAATTTCAGCAACAACACAGTCGCGAGTTTCTTCCATCTCTTCCTTTCAAAGGACTCCACCCTTAAAGCCAATTTTTCTTTCTCTGTATCTATAGATTGACAAACACCAGAACAACCATGTTTTTGCTTAACTGAAAAAGAGTTCCCCGGAACCACAATTTCCCGAGTGGAAGCAGCCACCTCAGCCTCCACCCCAGGCCCAACAGAATCCAATTCAGGCTTCAGTGTCCCTGCACAAACAATTTTAGGAAGTACAGTCACTTTTTCATTTCCATCTTTTACACACTTTGTTCCATCCCCCTTACAAGAGTCACATATTTTTACATTAACAGAACAACGCAAAGAAAAGTCCAAAAGAGTCTCATTTTTTCCCAGAGAGAGAGAAGAAAGATTTTGTTCAACAGAGTTCAAAGCAATACTTTCAGCATTTGCAACAACACTTGTAACATTCTCCGATACTCACACAGTCTCCGGTTTACTGGAATTTAATCAGACAGAACCAGAAGCTTTGTTTTCTGAGTCCAAGTTGATCTTATTATTATCAGTTTGTTTAAAACAGTGCTCCAACAGCGCTCTACAAACCGGCATAAGTTCTCTTAAGCTTTCATCTTTTTTGAGAGAGACTAGTTTATAGATTCTCCAGTTTATCTGATCCCAAAAATGAAAAGTAAAAGCAGACTGCAGATTTAAATCTTGCGTATTTGCTTTAACCGAGATAAGTAAGTTTTTAAGCTCAGTTTTTGAAATTTCAGAGTGACCTTTTTCTTGTAACATTGTCTCTAATTGATGAAAAACATCCCATTCAACTTTTGATAAATTCGTTCCCATTTTTGTGTTCTTTTAATAATTGTCTTTTTCCCTATTTTGCCTCCCAACGTCACCCAAGCGCTCTCCCGAGATAAGTTACTTACAATTTTCTTGGCTTCGGCGGGAGAGATGATACAGTGTGCTCCTTGTTAACACTTGGGTCTCCGCAGCTGGTACTTCCACGATTTTTCTTTCTTTTTCTTCTATTCTACGTCCTCACACGAGGCACCAATATGCGGGGGACGGGACAGGTATAAGTCCAATAGTGTCAGGAACCCACGCCTTAAAAAAGGAACCCACTAGGCCGCGGCAAAATATCCAAATATGGATAACATGGTAACCAGACCAGTGAAGAGATTTTTGCTTTTATTTCCAGCACATCAGTCTCAAAATACAAAATGGAGACATGACAGCTCACTGATCCACACCAAAAAATGTCTCCTTCAACAGGGCTCATACAGCAATACATAAAATCATCTCAGACTAGAATTCAGCCAATCAGACACAGAAAACACATCTTGACAAGCATTCTATCCAATCTTATAAAACATAGGTAATCGTAGCTAAAACAAAGACTAGTTGATAAGAGACAAAGAACAGAGTTCTATTCATGCTAACCTTCTAAAGATATACATTAAATAACCTTGTTGCCATCCTAAAGCCAATTCTACAGAAGCCTATTGTTATTTGTCACGTCTACTGCTTGGGAAACTTTTCTGCTTGCATGGAAAACTTTTTCTGCTTGCATGGGAAACTTTTCTGCAATGCTAACAAAACTCCAGTCTAAGGCCTACATACTTCTTTGTAACCATTTCTTAAAAATCCTCTAACCTTATGGATTCCAACATTTCCCCCTCTCTGTTTGACCCAGAAGCTTTCATTTTCTTGTCGCTTGCTATTTGCGTTTCATAGCTCTATTGCAAAATTTCTGCTTATTATCTGCTGAAGACCTATTTTCACTAAACTGAAGCATTGCTATATTACGGCACAGCAACTTAATGCTGTGAAGACCCAATCCCTGAAAGAGAGATATGAATCACGTTTGGCAACAGTCACAAGGCATCGTTCAAAAAACTCTGGTCGATTCCAAGGCCTTAATTCAAAACCTTCGCTCATGTCAATACCCTCATCTACTGTTTTCGTGAGATTTCGTACACTCTCTGTGCTTCTACTTCCTAATTCTCCTGCTTGAATGACAAAAACTTCTCGGGCTGTTTTGTTCATAATTCGCCGAAGACAACAGAGTATACAAGGTGCCACTATCAATATCAGTATTAGAACACCTAATATGTAAAGACCTATCTTGCAAAGTTGCCTTAGCCAAGGTGCAAAACTCCAATTTGGAAACAAATCATCCAACCAGGAACCTCCATCTTCTTTAATTTGGGCTGTCAGATCCTTTAATTTTTGAATGCTTTTGTGAATGGATTCAGAATGATCAGACAAATTCATACAACCCAATCCTTCAAATTCCTCACAACCATGTCCTTCTGCCAGTAAGAGAAAATCAATGGCTGCTCTGTTTTGAAGAGTAGCATGTCTAATACTGTCAACATCGGTCAACATATCACTGATTGCGGAGGATGTGGCATTAGCTTGTTTGCTCAGCCAACATCCAACTCGATCTAATTGTCTCAATGCCACAGCTGAAGCCAATTGGGGTAGAAATATACCTGCTGAAAGCCTTCTGGCGGCATTCCAAGGCATAAAATCACTCTGACAGTTCTCATCATAATGAGGAACAGCTCTTGTTTTCCTTTGTTTCTTTTTCATCACTGCTTTGGCAGTGGGGGCAATTATGGTAAGCATACCAATGCTACAAGGGCCACCTTCAAGGTGGGCTGGAATGCCTTGCCAACCTCTGTCTCCACAAATGATCCAATACCCTTTTGGCAATTGCCGTGGATATTGGTCCGTCTCCAGAAACACATCCCAACTGTTTGAAACATTTGCTGCCCTGAGAAGTTTTTTCGAACAAATGTTCCAATTGAAGGAAGGACTGTTTCCATTGTCAATTCCACCTGGTTTACCATTGGATTCTTTTCTGACCAAAGGAAACTCTTTCACTGGCACACCAACCAAACAGGTTGAGAAAGGCTTTTCTGGTTCCGAATTAGACAGACATATAGTATCCGATCCGGCAGCCTTGGCTAAGGTCACCCAAACACTCGTTTTCGGTTGATCCACAGGCAAATCTGCACGACAAAAAACAATTAAAATCAAGCAAAACAAGTATACCATTTGATTCTGCCCCATCTCTTTCAAGAACTAAGTTTTGGCAGAATTCTTTCTAAACAAAAACAATAACCTAAATTTTCAGCCAAAAATTAGCTTTGTTAAACAAACATTCAGCATTCAATTCGTATACTCATAAATAACATTGGCACAAAATCAGAGTTCATGGGTTCCACCGATGCACAAAGAACGTCAGGCACAAGAGGCGTCAGGCGAGACCCGGGATCCTTCCATTCGGTCCACGTCTGCGTACTCGCTTCCTCAGTTCTAGGCTCGACAACAGGTTCTGAAGTGCGATACGGTTTGACGTTTTTGGCAGGAACCCACTTAATTCTTCCAGCACCTGTGGAAATAGAAGCATACCCTTTGCCCCACGTTATTAATTGAAACGGGCCTTCCATCTGTCCAGAGTCAGGGTTTCTAATTAGAAGAGGAGGATGTTCTTTCAGTTTTGCCTGTGTGCTATTTGAAAAGTGTCTAAAGATTGGTGGATCTGGTTCTGTACTTGAACTATTTAGAAAATTAAAACCATACAAAGCCTTACTCAGTCTCATCTGTGGGGTGATTTCCGTTCCCCCTCTCTGTTGATCTAATATGCGTTTTAAGGTTTGATGTGTTCTTTCAATGATTGCTTGGCTTGTGGGAGAGTGGGGAATACCAAAAATGTGTCGAACACCCCATTCATTTAAAAATGTGGCCAATTTTTGAGATATGTATGCGGGACCATTGTCAGTTTTTACTTCTTGGGGTATACCCAATGAAGCAAAAGCTTGCAGGAAATGATGACAGGCATGGCTGCCAGTTTCACCTGTGTGAAGGGAAGCAAAAACTGCACCAGAGAACGTGTCTATGGAAACATGAATATTTTTAAATTTACCAAAAGAAGGCTATTTAGTAACACCTGTTTGCCACAATTGTAGGCTTTGTAAGCCTCGGGGGTTGATTGCTCCTGTAGAAACAGGAGGTTGTACCAATTGACAGTCAGGGCAAGTATGAATGATAGCTTTAGCTTGACTTTTAGTGATTTGGAACATTCGCATGAGTGCTTGTGCATTTTGGTGGAAAAAGGCATGACTCAATTTTGCTTGTTCAAAAATATTTGGCAATGTGTTAGAAATGACCATTGTCAGCTTGTCCGCTCTTGCATTTCCTTCCACTAAAAATCCAGGAAGTGAAGAATGCGCCCTAATGTGAGAAACAAAATATGGATTAGTTCTATATTGCAAAGTTATAAAAAGACATGAAAGCCCACGATGTAAAGTTTCATTACTAACATCCTTTAAAATGGAACCTTCTATTCTCCTGACTACATTAGCAACATAAGCAGAATCTGTGACCAAATTAAAAGGCTGAGGAAACAGCTGAAAAGCTCAAACTACTGCAGCAAGCTCAACAATTTGAGGGGATCCCTCTACTGTTTGAATATCAGATTCCCAAACATCAGTCTTTTGATTAAACCAAGTCACAACGGACTTGTGGCTTTTACCAGAGCCATCAGTGAAGAGAGTCACAGCATGTAAAGGTTCTTCACTTAATTTAGGTTTTTCTCTGAAACTCAATTTTGCTTGCAGTAGTTTGTGAGCTGGATAGTGTATGGAACAAACACCTGGAAAACCTAAGAATGCATATTGTAAATCATCAGAATTTTGCATTGCCCAATTGAAATAATAATTTTTCAATGGCAAATAGATAACTGAACATTCTTGACCTGCCAAAGTTAACAATCTGGTTCTAGCCTTAATTATAATGTATGCAATCATTTCTAAAACTGAGCAAATGGTCTTTGAAAACCTGTAGGGAGGAAAAACCCATTCCATTATTAACAAAGGATCTTGTTCTGCGGCATCCCACTGGAAAATGAGACCACAAAGCTGCATCTTCTCTCCTAAGATTGCAAGAAAGAAAGGATTTTCAGGAACGCAGCGATGAGCTTGTCTTTTTTGAAGAGCTTCTGTGACTTTGTCGAGAGCAGCACGAGCTTCAGGGGTTAAAGTTCTTGGCGAAGTGATGTCGCAACTTCCTCTCAGCAAATGGAAGAGCGGACTCAGTTCATCATTGGTGATTCCCAGCATCGGTCTGACCCAGTTGATTTCTCCTAGAAGTTGTTGTAACTCTTGTAGGTTGTTGACTCTGGTTCGGATCTGAATTTTCTGTGGTCTTCTTGTCGTCTTCCATCGTCTTCCATCATCTTCCATCCCAGGTACTTCTAAGGTGAAACTTGTTGAATTTTCGTTGCAGAGATTTCAAGTCCAGCTTTTTGAATTTCAGCAACAACACAGTCGCGAGTTTCTTCCATCTCTTCCTTTCAAAGGACTCCACCCTTAAAGCCAATTTTTCTTTCTCTGTATCTATAGATTGACAAACACCAGAACAACCATGTTTTTGCTTAACTGAAAAAGAGTTCCCCGGAACCACAATTTCCCGAGTGGAAGCAGCCACATCAGCCTCCACCCCAGGCCCAACAGAATCCAATTCAGGCTTCAGTGTCCCTGCACAAACAATTTTAGGAAGTACAGTCACTTTTTCATTTCCATCTTTTACACACTTTGTTCCATCCCCCTTACAAGAGTCACATATTTTTACATTAACAGAACAATGCAAAGAAAAGTCCAAAAGAGTCTCATTTTTTCCCAGAGAGAGAGAAGAAAGATTTTGTTCAACAGAGTTCAAAGCAATACTTTCAGCATTTGCAACAACACTTGTAACATTCTCCGATACTCACACAGTCTCCGGTTTACTGGAATTTAATGAGACAGAACCAGAAGCTTTGTTTTCTGAGTCCAAGTTGATCTTATTATTATCAGTTTGTTTAAAACAGTGCTCCAACAGCGCTCTACAAACCGGCATAAGTTCTCTTAAGCTTTCATCTTTTTTGAGAGAGACTAGATTATAGATTCTCCAGTTTATCTGATCCCAAAAATGAAAAGTAAAAGCAGACTGCAGATTTAAATCTTGCGTATTTGCTTTAACCGAGATAAGTAAGTTTTTAAGCTCAGTTTTTGAAATTTCAGAGTGACCTTTTTCTTGTAACATTGTCTCTAATTGATGAAAAACATCCCATTCAACTTTTGATAAATTCGTTCCCATTTTTGTGTTCTTTTAATAATTTTCTTTTTCGCTATTTTGCCTCCCAACGTCACCCAAGCGCTCTCCCGAGATAAGTTACTTACAATTTTCTTGGCTTCGGCGGGAGAGATGATACAGTGTGCTCCTTGTTAACACTTGGGTCTCCGCAGCTGGTACTTCCACAATTTTTCTTTGTTTTTCTTCTATTCTACGTCCTCACACGAGGCACCAATATGCGGGGGACGGGACAGGTATAAGTCCAATAGTGTCAGGAACCCACGCCTTAAAAAAGGAACCCACTAGGCCGCGGCAAAATATCCAAATATGGATAACATGGTAACCAGACCAGTGAAGAGATTTTTGCTTTTATTTCCAGCACATCAGTCTCAAAATACAAAATGGAGACATGACAGCTCACTGATCCACACCAAAAAATGTCTCCTTCAACAGGGCTCATACAGCAATACATAAAATCATCTCAGACTAGAATTCAGCCAATCAGACACAGAAAACACATCTTGACAAGCATTCTATCCAATCTTATAAAACATAGGTAATCGTAGCTAAAACAAAGACTAGTTGATAAGAGACAAAGAACAGAGTTCTATTCATGCTAACCTTCTAAAGATATACATTAAATAACTTTGTTGCCATCCTAAAGCCAATTCTACAGAAGCCTATTGTTATTTGTCACGTCTACTGCTTGGGAAACTTTTCTGCTTGCATGGAAAACTTTTTCTGCTTGCATGGGAAACTTTTCTGCAATGCTAACAAAACTCCAGTCTAAGGCCTACATACTTCTTTGTAACCATTTCTTAAAAATCCTCTAACCTTATGGATTCCAACATTTCCCCCTCTCTGTTTGACCCAGAAGCTTTCATTTTCTTGTCGCTTGCTATTTGCGTTTCATAGCTCTATTGCAAAATTTCTGCTTATTATCTGCTGAAGACCTATTTTCACTAAACTGAAGCATTGCTATATTACAGCACAGCAACTTAATGCTGTGAAGACCCAATCCCTGAAAGAGAGATATGAATCACGTTTGGCAACAGTCACAAGGCATTGTTCAAAAAACTCTGGTCGATTCCAAGGCCTTAATTCAAAACCTTCGCTCATGTCAATACCCTCATCTACTGTTTTCGTGAGATTTCGTACACTCTCTGTGCTTCTACTTCCTAATTCTCCTGCTTGAATGACAAAAACTTCTCGGACTGTTTTGTTCATCATTCACCGAAGACAACAGAGTATACAAGGTGCCACTATCAATATCAGTATTAGAACACCTAATATGTAAAGACCTATCTTGCAAAGTTGCCTTAGCCAAGGTGCAAAACTCCAATTTGGAAACAAATCATCCAACCAGGAACCTCCATCTTCTTTAATTTGGGCTGTCAGATCCTTTAATTTTTGAATGCTTTTGTGAATGGATTCGGAATGATCAGACAAATTCATACAACCCAATCCTTCAAATTCCTCACAACCATGTCCTTCTGCCAGTAAGAGAAAATCAATGGCTACTCTGTTTTGAAGAGTAGCATGTCTAATACTATCAACATCGGTCAACATATCACTGATTGCGGAGGATGTGGCATTAGCTTGTTTGCTCAGCCAACATCCAACTCGATCTAATTGTCTCAATGCCACAGCTGAAGCCAATTGGGGTAGAAATATACCTGCTGAAAGCCTTCTGGCGGCATTCCAAGGCATAAAATCACTCTGACAGTTCTCATCATAATGAGGAACAGCTCTTGTTTTCCTTTGTTTCTTTTTCATCACTGCTTTGGCAGTGGGGGCAATTATGGTAAGCATACCAATGCTACAAGGGCCACCTTCAAGGTGGGCTGGAATGCCTTGCCAACCTCTGTCTCCGCAAATGATCCAATACCCTTTTGGCAATTGCCGTGGATATTGGTCCGTCTCCAGAAACACATCCCAACTGTTTGAAACATTTGCTGCCCTGAGAAGTTTTTTCGAACAAATGTTCCAATTGAAGGAAGGACTGTTTCCATTGTCAATTCCACCTGGTTTACCATTGGATTCTTTTCTGACCAAAGGAAACTCTTTCACTGGCACACCAACCAAACAGGTTGAGAAAGGCTTTTCTGGTTCCGAATTAGACAGACATATAGTATCCGATCCGGCAGCCTTGGCTAAGGTCACCCAAACATTCGTTTTCGGTTGATCCACATGCAAATCTGCACGACAAAAAACAATTAAAATCAAGCAAAACAAGTATACCATTTGATTCTTCCCCATCTCTTTCAAGAACTAAGTTTTGGCAGAATTCTTTCTAAACAAAAACAATAACCTAAATTTTCAGCCAAAAATTAGCTTTGTTAAACAAACATTCAGCATTCAATTCGTATACTCATAAATAACATTGGCACAAAATCAGAGTTCATGTGTTCCACCGATGCACAAAGAACGTCAGGCACAAGAGGCGTCAGGCGAGACCCGGGATGCTTCCATTCGGTCCACGTCTGCGTACTCGCTTCCTCAGTTCTAGGCTCGACAACAGGTTCTGAAGTGCGATACGGTTTGACGTTTTTGGCAGGAACCCACTTAATTCTTCCAGCACCTGTGGAAATAGAAGCATACCCTTTGCCCCACGTTATTAATTGAAACGGGCCTTCCATCTGTCCAGAGTCAGGGTTTCTAATTAGAAGAGGAGGACGTTCTTTCAGTTTTGCCTGTGTGCTATTTGAAAAGTGTCTAAAGATTGGTGGATCTGGTTCTGTACTTGAACTATTTAGAAAATTAAAACCATACAAAGCCTTACTCAGTCTCATCTGTGGGGTGATTTCCGTTCCCCCTCTCTGTTGATCTAATATGCGTTTTAAGGTTTGATGTGTTCTTTCAATGATTGCTTGGCTTGTGGGAGAGTGGGGAATACCAAAAATGTGTCGAACACCCCATTCATTTAAAAATGTGGCCAATTTTTGAGATATGTATGCGGGACCATTGTCAGTTTTTACTTCTTGGGGTATACCCAATGAAGCAAAAGCTTGCAGGAAATGATGACAGGCATGGCTGCCAGTTTCACCTGTGTGAAGGGAAGCAAAAACTGCACCAGAGAACGTGTCTATGGAAACATGAATATTTTTAAATTTACCAAAAGAAGGCTTTTTAGTAACACCTGTTTGCCGCAACTGTAGGCTTTGTAAGCCTCGGGGGTTGATTGCTCCTGTAGAAACAGGAGGTTGTACCAATTGACAGTCAGGGCAAGTATGAATGATAGCTTTAGCTTGACTTTTAGTGATTTGGAACATTCGCATGAGTGCTTGTGCATTTTGGTGGAAAAAGGCATGACTCAATTTTGCTTGTTCAAAAATATTTGGCAATGTGTTAGAAATGACCATTGTCAACTTGTCCGCTCTTGCATTTCCTTCCACTAAAAATCCAGGAAGTGAAGAATGCGCCCTAATGTGAGAAACAAAATATGGATTAGTTCTATATTGCAAAGTTATAAAAAGACATGAAAGCCAACGATGTAAAGTTTCATTACTAACATCCTTTAAAATGGAACCTTCTATTCTCCTGACTACATTAGCAACATAAGCAGAATCTGTGACCAAATTAAAAGGCTGAGGAAACAGCTGAAAAGCTCAAACTACTGCAGCAAGCTCAACAATTTGAGGGGATCCCTCTACTGTTTGAATATCAGATTCCCAAACATCAGTCTTTTGATTAAACCAAGTCACAACGGACTTGTGGCTTTTACCAGAGCCATCAGTGAAGAGAGTCACAGCATGTAAAGGTTCTTCACTTAATTTAGGTTTTTCTCTGAAACTCAATTTTGCTTGCAGTAGTTTGTGAGCTGGATAGTGTATGGAACAAACACCTGGAAAACCTAAGAATGCATATTGTAAATCATCAGAATTTTGCATTGCCCAATTGAAATAATCATTTTTCAATGGCAAATAGATAACTGAACATTCTTGACCTGCCAAAGTTAACAATCTGGTTCTAGCCTTAATTATAATGTATGCAATCATTTCTAAAACTGAGCAAATGGTCTTTGAAAACCTGTAGGGAGGAAAAACCCATTCCATTATTAACAAAGGATCTTGTTCTGTGGCATCCCACTGGAAAATGAGACCACAAAGCTGCATCTTCTCTCCTAAGATTGCAAGAAAGAAAGGATTTTCAGGAACGCAGCGATGAGCTTGTCTTTTTTGAAGAGCTTCTGTGACTTTGTCGAGAGCAGCACGAGCTTCAGGGGTTAAAGTTCTTGGCGAAGTGATGTCGCAACTTCCTCTCAGCAAATGGAAGAGCGGACTCAGTTCATCATTGGTGATTCCCAGCATCGGTCTGACCCAGTTGATTTCTCCTAGAAGTTGTTGTAACTCTTGTAGGTTGTTGACTCTGGTTCGGATCTGAATTTTCTGTGGTCTTCTTGTCGTCTTCCATCGTCTTCCATCATCTTCCATCCCAGGTACTTCTAAGGTGAAACTTGTTGAATTTTCGTTGCAGAGATTTCAAGTCCAGCTTTTTGAATTTCAGCAACAACACAGTCGCGAGTTTCTTCCATCTCTTCCTTTCAAAGGACTCCACCCTTAAAGCCAATTTTTCTTTCTCTGTATCTATAGATTGACAAACACCAGAACAACCATGTTTTTGCTTAAGTGAAAAAGAGTTTCCCGGAACCACAATTTCCCGAGTGGAAGCAGCCACCTCAGCCTCCACCCCAGGCCCAACAGAATCCAATTCAGGCTTCAGTGTCCCTGCACAAACAATTTTAGGAAGTACAGTCACTTTTTCATTTCCATCTTTTACACACTTTGTTCCATCCCCCTTACAAGAGTCACATATTTTTACATTAACAGAACAACGCAAAGAAAAGTCCAAAAGAGTCTCATTTTTTCCCAGAGAGAGAGAAGAAAGATTTTGTTCAACAGAGTTCAAAGCAATACTTTCAGCATTTGCAACAACACTTGTAACATTCTCCGATACTCACACAGTCTCCGGTTTACTGGAATTTAATGAGACAGAACCAGAAGCTTTGTTTTCTGAGTCCAAGTTGATCTTATTATTATCAGTTTGTTTAAAACAGTGCTCCAACAGCGCTCTACAAACCGGCATAAGTTCTCTTAAGCTTTCATCTTTTTTGAGAGAGACTAGATTATAGATTCTCCAGTTTATCTGATCCCAAAAATGAAAAGTAAAAGCAGACTGCAGATTTAAATCTTGCGTATTTGCTTTAACCGAGATAAGTAAGTTTTTAAGCTCAGTTTTTGAAATTTCAGAGTGACCTTTTTCTTGTAACATTGTCTCTAATTGATGAAAAACATCCCATTCAACTTTTGATAAATTCGTTCCCATTTTTGTGTTCTTTTAATAATTGTCTTTTTCCCTATTTTGCCTCCCAACGTCACCCAAGCGCTCTCCCGAGATAAGTTACTTACAATTTTCTTGGCTTCGGCGGGAGAGATGATACAGTGTGCTCCTTGTTAACACTTGGGTCTCCGCAGCTGGTACTTCCACGATTTTTCTTTGTTTTTCTTCTATTCTACGTCCTCACACGAGGCACCAATATGCGGGGGACGGGACAGGTATAAGTCCAATAGTGTCACGAACCCACGCCTTAAAAAAGGAACCCACTAGGCCGCGGCAAAATATCCAAATATGGATAACATGGTAACCAGACTAGTGAAGAGATTTTTGCTTTTATTTCCAGCACATCAGTCTCAAAATACAAAATGGAGACATGACAGCTCACTGATCCACACCAAAAAATGTCTCCTTCAACAGGGCTCATACAGCAATACATAAAATCATCTCAGACTAGAATTCAGCCAATCAGACACAGAAAACACATCTTGACAAGCATTCTATCCAATCTTATAAAACATAGGTAATCGTAGCTAAAACAAAGACTAGTTGATAAGAGACAAAGAACAGAGTTCTATTCATGCTAACCTTCTAAAGATATACATTAAATAACCTTGTTGCCATCCTAAAGCCAATTCTACAGAAGCCTATTGTTATTTGTCACGTCTACTGCTTGGGAAACTTTTCTGCTTGCATGGAAAACTTTTTCTGCTTGCATGGGAAACTTTTCTGCAATGCTAACAAAACTCCAGTCTAAGGCCTACATACTTCTTTGTAACCATTTCTTAAAAATCCTCTAACCTTATGGATTCCAACATTTCCCCCTCTCTGTTTGACCCAGAAGCTTTCATTTTCTTGTCGCTTGCTATTTGCGTTTCATAGCTCTATTGCAAAATTTCTGCTTATTATCTGCTGAAGACCTATTTTCACTAAACTGAAGCATTGCTATATTACGGCACAGCAACTTAATGCTGTGAAGACCCAATCCCTGAAAGAGAGATATGAATCACGTTTGGCAACAGTCACAAGGCATCGTTCAAAAAACTCTGGTCGATTCCAAGGCCTTAATTCAAAACCTTCGCTCATGTCAATACCCTCATCTACTGTTTTCGTGAGATTTCGTACACTCTCTGTGCTTCTACTTCCTAATTCTCCTGCTTGAATGACAAAAACTTCTCGGGCTGTTTTGTTCATCATTCACCGAAGACAACAGAGTATACAAGGTGCCACTATCAATATCAGTATTAGAACACCTAATATGTAAAGACCTATCTTGCAAAGTTGCCTTAGCCAAGGTGCAAAACTCCAATTTGGAAACAAATCATCCAACCAGGAACCTCCATCTTCTTTAATTTGGGCTGTCAGATCCTTTAATTTTTGAATGCTTTTGTGAATGGATTCAGAATGATCAGACAAATTCATACAACCCAATCCTTCAAATTCCTCACAACCATGTCCTTCTGCCAGTAAGAGAAAATCAATGGCTACTCTGTTTTGAAGAGTAGCATGTCTAATACTGTCAACATCGGTCAACATATCACTGATTGCGGAGGATGTGGCATTAGCTTGTTTGCTCAGCCAACATCCAACTCGATCTAATTGTCTCAATGCCACAGCTGAAGCCAATTGGGGTAGAAATATACCTGCTGAAAGCCTTCTGGCGGCATTCCAAGGCATAAAATCACTCTGACAGTTCTCATCATAATGAGGAACAGCTCTTGTTTTCCTTTGTTTCTTTTTCATCACTGCTTTGGCAGTGGGGGCAATTATGGTAAGCATACCAATGCTACAAGGGCCACCTTCAAGGTGGGCTGGAATGCCTTGCCAACCTCTGTCTCCGCAAATGATCCAATACCCTTTTGGCAATTGCCGTGGATATTGGTCCGTCTCCAGAAACACATCCCAACTGTTTGAAACATTTGCTGCCCTGAGAAGTTTTTTCGAACAAATGTTCCAATTGAAGGAAGGACTGTTTCCATTGTCAATTCCACCTGGTTTACCATTGGATTCTTTTCTGACCAAAGGAAACTCTTTCACTGGCACACCAACCAAACAGGTTGAGAAAGGCTTTTCTGTTTCCGAATTAGACAGACATATAGTATCCGATCCGGCAGCCTTGGCTAAGGTCACCCAAACATTCGTTTTTGGTTGATCCACATGCAAATCTGCACGACAAAAAACAATTAAAATCAAGCAAAACAAGTATACCATTTGATTCTGCCCCATCTCTTTCAAGAACTAAGTTTTGGCAGAATTCTTTCTAAACAAAAACAATAACCTAAATTTTCAGCCAAAAATTAGCTTTGTTAAACAAACATTCAGCATTCAATTCGTATACTCATAAATAACATTGGCACAAAATCAGAGTTCATGTGTTCCACCGATGCACAAAGAACGTCAGGCACAAGAGGCGTCAGGCGAGACCCGGGATGCTTCCATTCGGTCCACGTCTGCGTACTCGCTTCCTCAGTTCTAGGCTCGACAACAGGTTCTGAAGTGCGATACGGTTTGACGTTTTTGGCAGGAACCCACTTAATTCTTCCAGCACCTGTGGAAATAGAAGCATACCCTTTGCCCCACGTTATTAATTGAAACGGGCCTTCCATCTGTCCAGAGTCAGGGTTTCTAATTAGAAGAGGAGGATGTTCTTTCAGTTTTGCCTGTGTGCTATTTGAAAAGTGTCTAAAGATTGGTGGATCTGGTTCTGTACTTGAACTATTTAGAAAATTAAAACCATACAAAGCCTTACTCAGTCTCATCTGTGGGGTGATTTCCGTTCCCCCTCTCTGTTGATCTAATATGCGTTTTAAGGTTTGATGTGTTCTTTCAATGATTGCTTGGCTTGTGGGAGAGTGGGGAATACCAAAAATGTGTCGAACACCCCATTCATTTAAAAATGTGGCCAATTTTTGAGATATGTATGCGGGACCATTGTCAGTTTTTACTTCTTGGGGTATACCCAATGAAGCAAAAGCTTGCAGGAAATGATGACAGGCATGGCTGCCAGTTTCACCTGTGTGAAGGGAAGCAAAAACTGCACCAGAGAACGTGTCTATGGAAACATGAATATTTTTAAATTTACCAAAAGAAGGCTTTTTAGTAACACCTGTTTGCCGCAACTGTAGGCTTTGTAAGCCTCGGGGGTTGATTGCTCCTGTAGAAACAGGAGGTTGTACCAATTGACAGTCAGGGCAAGTATGAATGATAGCTTTAGCTTGACTTTTAGTGATTTGGAACATTCGCATGAGTGCTTGTGCATTTTGGTGGAAAAAGGCATGACTCAATTTTGCTTGTTCAAAAATATTTGGCAATGTGTTAGAAATGACCATTGTCAACTTGTCCGCTCTTGCATTTCCTTCCACTAAAAATCCAGGAAGTGAAGAATGCGCCCTAATGTGAGAAACAAAATATGGATTAGTTCTATATTGCAAAGTTATAAAAAGACATGAAAGCCAACGATGTAAAGTTTCATTACTAACATCCTTTAAAATGGAACCTTCTATTCTCCTGACTACATTAGCAACATAAGCAGAATCTGTGACCAAATTAAAAGGCTGAGGAAACAGCTGAAAAGCTCAAACTACTGCAGCAAGCTCAACAATTTGAGGGGATCCCTCTACTGTTTGAATATCAGATTCCCAAACATCAGTCTTTTGATTAAACCAAGTCACAACGGACTTGTGGCTTTTACCAGAGCCATCAGTGAAGAGAGTCACAGCATGTAAAGGTTCTTCACTTAATTTAGGTTTTTCTCTGAAACTCAATTTTGCTTGCAGTAGTTTGTGAGCTGGATAGTGTATGGAACAAACACCTGGAAAACCTAAGAATGCATATTGTAAATCATCAGAATTTTGCATTGCCCAATTGAAATAATCATTTTTCAATGGCAAATAGATAACTGAACATTCTTGACCTGCCAAAGTTAACAATCTGGTTCTAGCCTTAATTATAATGTATGCAATCATTTCTAAAACTGAGCAAATGGTCTTTGAAAACCTGTAGGGAGGAAAAACCCATTCCATTATTAACAAAGGATCTTGTTCTGTGGCATCCCACTGGAAAATGAGACCACAAAGCTGCATCTTCTCTCCTAAGATTGCAAGAAAGAAAGGATTTTCAGGAACGCAGCGATGAGCTTGTCTTTTTTGAAGAGCTTCTGTGACTTTGTCGAGAGCAGCACGAGCTTCAGGGGTTAAAGTTCTTGGCGAAGTGATGTCGCAACTTCCTCTCAGCAAATGGAAGAGCGGACTCAGTTCATCATTGGTGATTCCCAGCATCGGTCTGACCCAGTTGATTTCTCCTAGAAGTTGTTGTAACTCTTGTAGGTTGTTGACTCTGGTTCGGATCTGAATTTTCTGTGGTCTTCTTGTCGTCTTCCATCGTCTTCCATCATCTTCCATCCCAGGTACTTCTAAGGTGAAACTTGTTGAATTTTCGTTGCAGAGATTTCAAGTCCAGCTTTTTGAATTTCAGCAACAACACAGTCGCGAGTTTCTTCCATCTCTTCCTTTCAAAGGACTCCACCCTTAAAGCCAATTTTTCTTTCTCTGTATCTATAGATTGACAAACACCAGAACAACCATGTTTTTGCTTAAGTGAAAAAGAGTTCCCCGGAACCACAATTTCCCGAGTGGAAGCAGCCACCTCAGCCTCCACCCCAGGCCCAACAGAATCCAATTCAGGCTTCAGTGTCCCTGCACAAACAATTTTAGGAAGTACAGTCACTTTTTCATTTCCATCTTTTACACACTTTGTTCCATCCCCCTTACAAGAGTCACATATTTTTACATTAACAGAACAACGCAAAGAAAAGTCCAAAAGAGTCTCATTTTTTCCCAGAGAGAGAGAAGAAAGATTTTGTTCAACAGAGTTCAAAGCAATACTTTCAGCATTTGCAACAACACTTGTAACATTCTCCGATACTCACACAGTCTCCGGTTTACTGGAATTTAATGAGACAGAACCAGAAGCTTTGTTTTCTGAGTCCAAGTTGATCTTATTATTATCAGTTTGTTTAAAACAGTGCTCCAACAGCGCTCTACAAACCGGCATAAGTTCTCTTAAGCTTTCATCTTTTTTGAGAGAGACTAGATTATAGATTCTCCAGTTTATCTGATCCCAAAAATGAAAAGTAAAAGCAGACTGCAGATTTAAATCTTGCGTATTTGCTTTAACCGAGATAAGTAAGTTTTTAAGCTCAGTTTTTGAAATTTCAGAGTGACCTTTTTCTTGTAACATTGTCTCTAATTGATGAAAAACATCCCATTCAACTTTTGATAAATTCGTTCCCATTTTTGTGTTCTTTTAATAATTGTCTTTTTCCCTATTTTGCCTCCCAACGTCACCCAAGCGCTCTCCCGAGATAAGTTACTTACAATTTTCTTGGCTTCGGCGGGAGAGATGATACAGTGTGCTCCTTGTTAACACTTGGGTCTCCGCAGCTGGTACTTCCACGATTTTTCTTTGTTTTTCTTCTATTCTACGTCCTCACACGAGGCACCAATATGCGGGGGACGGGACAGGTATAAGTCCAATAGTGTCACGAACCCACGCCTTAAAAAAGGAACCCACTAGGCCGCGGCAAAATATCCAAATATGGATAACATGGTAACCAGACTAGTGAAGAGATTTTTGCTTTTATTTCCAGCACATCAGTCTCAAAATACAAAATGGAGACATGACAGCTCACTGATCCACACCAAAAAATGTCTCCTTCAACAGGGCTCATACAGCAATACATAAAATCATCTCAGACTAGAATTCAGCCAATCAGACACAGAAAACACATCTTGACAAGCATTCTATCCAATCTTATAAAACATAGGTAATCGTAGCTAAAACAAAGACTAGTTGATAAGAGACAAAGAACAGAGTTCTATTCATGCTAACCTTCTAAAGATATACATTAAATAACCTTGTTGCCATCCTAAAGCCAATTCTACAGAAGCCTATTGTTATTTGTCACGTCTACTGCTTGGGAAACTTTTCTGCTTGCATGGAAAACTTTTTCTGCTTGCATGGGAAACTTTTCTGCAATGCTAACAAAACTCCAGTCTAAGGCCTACATACTTCTTTGTAACCATTTCTTAAAAATCCTCTAACCTTATGGATTCCAACATTTCCCCCTCTCTGTTTGACCCAGAAGCTTTCATTTTCTTGTCGCTTGCTATTTGCGTTTCATAGCTCTATTGCAAAATTTCTGCTTATTATCTGCTGAAGACCTATTTTCACTAAACTGAAGCATTGCTATATTACGGCACAGCAACTTAATGCTGTGAAGACCCAATCCCTGAAAGAGAGATATGAATCACGTTTGGCAACAGTCACAAGGCATCGTTCAAAAAACTCTGGTCGATTCCAAGGCCTTAATTCAAAACCTTCGCTCATGTCAATACCCTCATCTACTGTTTTCGTGAGATTTCGTACACTCTCTGTGCTTCTACTTCCTAATTCTCCTGCTTGAATGACAAAAACTTCTCGGGCTGTTTTGTTCATCATTCACCGAAGACAACAGAGTATACAAGGTGCCACTATCAATATCAGTATTAGAACACCTAATATGTAAAGACCTATCTTGCAAAGTTGCCTTAGCCAAGGTGCAAAACTCCAATTTGGAAACAAATCATCCAACCAGGAACCTCCATCTTCTTTAATTTGGGCTGTCAGATCCTTTAATTTTTGAATGCTTTTGTGAATGGATTCAGAATGATCAGACAAATTCATACAACCCAATCCTTCAAATTCCTCACAACCATGTCCTTCTGCCAGTAAGAGAAAATCAATGGCTGCTCTGTTTTGAAGAGTAGCATGTCTAATACTGTCAACATCGGTCAACATATCACTGATTGCGGAGGATGTGGCATTAGCTTGTTTGCTCAGCCAACATCCAACTCGATCTAATTGTCTCAATGCCACAGCTGAAGCCAATTGGGGTAGAAATATACCTGCTGAAAGCCTTCTGGCGGCATTCCAAGGCATAAAATCACTCTGACAGTTCTCATCATAATGAGGAACAGCTCTTGTTTTCCTTTGTTTCTTTTTCATCACTGCTTTGGCAGTGGGGGCAATTATGGTAAGCATACCAATGCTACAAGGGCCACCTTCAAGGTGGGCTGGAATGCCTTGCCAACCTCTGTCTCCGCAAATGATCCAATACCCTTTTGGCAATTGCCGTGGATATTGGTCCGTCTCCAGAAACACATCCCAACTGTTTGAAACATTTGCTGCCCTGAGAAGTTTTTTCGAACAAATGTTCCAATTGAAGGAAGGACTGTTTCCATTGTCAATTCCACCTGGTTTACCATTGGATTCTTTTCTGACCAAAGGAAACTCTTTCACTGGCACACCAACCAAACAGGTTGAGAAAGGCTTTTCTGTTTCCGAATTAGACAGACATATAGTATCCGATCCGGCAGCCTTGGCTAAGGTCACCCAAACATTCGTTTTTGGTTGATCCACATGCAAATCTGCACGACAAAAAACAATTAAAATCAAGCAAAACAAGTATACCATTTGATTCTGCCCCATCTCTTTCAAGAACTAAGTTTTGGCAGAATTCTTTCTAAACAAAAACAATAACCTAAATTTTCAGCCAAAAATTAGCTTTGTTAAACAAACATTCAGCATTCAATTCGTATACTCATAAATAACATTGGCACAAAATCAGAGTTCATGGGTTCCACCGATGCACAAAGAACGTCAGGCACAAGAGGCGTCAGGCGAGACCCGGGATCCTTCCATTCGGTCCACGTCTGCGTATTCGCTTCCTCAGTTCTAGGCTCGACAACAGGTTCTGAAGTGCGATACGGTTTGACGTTTTTGGCAGGAACCCACTTAATTCTTCCAGCACCTGTGGAAATAGAAGCATACCCTTTGCCCCACGTTATTAATTGAAACGGGCCTTCCATCTGTCCAGAGTCAGGGTTTCTAATTAGAAGAGGAGGATGTTCTTTCAGTTTTGCCTGTGTGCTATTTGAAAAGTGTCTAAAGATTGGTGGATCTGGTTCTGTACTTGAACTATTTAGAAAATTAAAACCATACAAAGCCTTACTCAGTCTCATCTGTGGGGTGATTTCCGTTCCCCCTCTCTGTTGATCTAATATGCGTTTTAAGGTTTGATGTGTTCTTTCAATGATTGCTTGGCTTGTGGGAGAGTGGGGAATACCAAAAATGTGTCGAACACCCCATTCATTTAAAAATGTGGCCAATTTTTGAGATATGTATGCGGGACCATTGTCAGTTTTTACTTCTTGGGGTATACCCAATGAAGCAAAAGCTTGCAGGAAATGATGACAGGCATGGCTGCCAGTTTCACCTGTGTGAAGGGAAGCAAAAACTGCACCAGAGAACGTGTCTATGGAAACATGAATATTTTTAAATTTACCAAAAGAAGGCTATTTAGTAACACCTGTTTGCCACAACTGTAGGCTTTGTAAGCCTCGGGGGTTGATTGCTCCTGTAGAAACAGGAGGTTGTACCAATTGACAGTCAGGGCAAGTATGAATGATAGCTTTAGCTTGACTTTTAGTGATTTGGAACATTCGCATGAGTGCTTGTGCATTTTGGTGGAAAAAGGCATGACTCAATTTTGCTTGTTCAAAAATATTTGGCAATGTGTTAGAAATGACCATTGTCAGCTTGTCCGCTCTTGCATTTCCTTCCACTAAAAATCCAGGAAGTGAAGAATGCGCCCTAATGTGAGAAACAAAATATGGATTAGTTCTATATTGCAAAGTTATAAAAAGACATGAAAGCCAACGATGTAAAGTTTCATTACTAACATCCTTTAAAATGGAACCTTCTATTCTCCTGACTACATTAGCAACATAAGCAGAATCTGTGACCAAATTAAAAGGCTGAGGAAACAGCTGAAAAGCTCAAACTACTGCAGCAAGCTCAACAATTTGAAGGGATCCCTCTACTGTTTGAATATCAGATTCCCAAACATCAGTCTTTTGATTAAACCAAGTCACAACGGACTTGTGGCTTTTACCAGAGCCATCAGTGAAGAGAGTCACAGCATGTAAAGGTTCTTCACTTAATTTAGGTTTTTCTCTGAAACTCAATTTTGCTTGCAGTAGTTTGTGAGCTGGATAGTGTATGGAACAAACACCTGGAAAACCTAAGAATGCATATTGTAAATCATCAGAATTTTGCATTGCCCAATTGAAATAATCATTTTTCAATGGCAAATAGATAACTGAACATTCTTGACCTGCCAAAGTTAACAATCTGGTTCTAGCCTTAATTATAATGTATGCAATCATTTCTAAAACTGAGCAAATGGTCTTTGAAAACCTGTAGGGAGGAAAAACCCATTCCATTATTAACAAAGGATCTTGTTCTGTGGCATCCCACTGGAAAATGAGACCACAAAGCTGCATCTTCTCTCCTAAGATTGCAAGAAAGAAAGGATTTTCAGGAACGCAGCGATGAGCTTGTCTTTTTTGAAGAGCTTCTGTGACTTTGTCGAGAGCAGCACGAGCTTCAGGGGTTAAAGTTCTTGGCGAAGTGATGTCGCAACTTCCTCTCAGCAAATGGAAGAGCGGACTCAGTTCATCATTGGTGATTCCCAGCATCGGTCTGACCCAGTTGATTTCTCCTAGAAGTTGTTGTAACTCTTGTAGGTTGTTGACTCTGGTTCGGATCTGAATTTTCTGTGGTCTTCTTGTCGTCTTCCATCGTCTTCCATCATCTTCCATCCCAGGTACTTCTAAGGTGAAACTTGTTGAATTTTCGTTGCAGAGATTTCAAGTCCAGCTTTTTGAATTTCAGCAACAACACAGTCGCGAGTTTCTTCCATCTCTTCCTTTCAAAGGACTCCACCCTTAAAGCCAATTTTTCTTTCTCTGTATCTATAGATTGACAAACACCAGAACAACCATGTTTTTGCTTAAGTGAAAAAGAGTTCCCCGGAACCACAATTTCCCGAGTGGAAGCAGCCACCTCAGCCTCCACCCCAGGCCCAACAGAATCCAATTCAGGCTTCAGTGTCCCTGCACAAACAATTTTAGGAAGTACAGTCACTTTTTCATTTCCATCTTTTACACACTTTGTTCCATCCCCCTTACAAGAGTCACATATTTTTACATTAACAGAACAACGCAAAGAAAAGTCCAAAAGAGTCTCATTTTTTCCCAGAGAGAGAGAAGAAAGATTTTGTTCAACAGAGTTCAAAGCAATACTTTCAGCATTTGCAACAACACTTGTAACATTCTCCGATACTCACACAGTCTCTGGTTTACTGGAATTTAATGAGACAGAACCAGAAGCTTTGTTTTCTGAGTCCAAGTTGATCTTATTATTATCCGTTTGTTTAAAACAGTGCTCCAACAGCGCTCTACAAACCGGCATAAGTTCTCTTAAGCTTTCATCTTTTTTGAGAGAGACTAGTTTATAGATTCTCCAGTTTATCTGATCCCAAAAATGAAAAGTAAAAGCAGACTGCAGATTTAAATCTTGCGTATTTGCTTTAACCGAGATAAGTAAGTTTTTAAGCTCAGTTTTTGAAATTTCAGAGTGACCTTTTTCTTGTAACATTGTCTCTAATTGATGAAAAACATCCCATTCAACTTTTGATAAATTCGTTCCCATTTTTGTGTTCTTTTAATAATTGTCTTTTTCCCTATTTTGCCTCCCAACGTCACCCAAGCGCTCTCCCGAGATAAGTTACTTACAATTTTCTTGGCTTCGGCGGGAGAGATGATACAGTGTGCTCCTTGTTAACACTTGGGTCTCCGCAGCTGGTACTTCCACGATTTTTCTTTGTTTTTCTTCTATTCTACGTCCTCACACGAGGCACCAATATGCGGGGGACGGGACAGGTATAAGTCCAATAGTGTCACGAACCCACGCCTTAAAAAAGGAACCCACTAGGCCGCGGCAAAATATCCAAATATGGATAACATGGTAACCAGACTAGTGAAGAGATTTTTGCTTTTATTTCCAGCACATCAGTCTCAAAATACAAAATGGAGACATGACAGCTCACTGATCCACACCAAAAAATGTCTCCTTCAACAGGGCTCATACAGCAATACATAAAATCATCTCAGACTAGAATTCAGCCAATCAGACACAGAAAACACATCTTGACAAGCATTCTATCCAATCTTATGAAACATAGGTAATCGTAGCTAAAACAAAGACTAGTTGATAAGAGACAAAGAACAGAGTTCTATTCATGCTAACCTTCTAAAGATATACATTAAATAACCTTGTTGCCATCCTAAAGCCAATTCTACAGAAGCCTATTGTTATTTGTCACGTCTACTGCTTGGGAAACTTTTCTGCTTGCATGGAAAACTTTTTCTGCTTGCATGGGAAACTTTTCTGCAATGCTAACAAAACTCCAGTCTAAGGCCTACATACTTCTTTTTAACCATTTCTTAAAAATCCTCTAACCTTATGGATTCCAACATTTCCCCCTCTCTGTTTGACCCAGAAGCTTTCATTTTCTTGTCGCTTGCTATTTGCGTTTCATAGCTCTATTGCAAAATTTCTGCTTATTATCTGCTGAAGACCTATTTTCACTAAACTGAAGCATTGCTATATTACGGCACAGCAACTTAATGCTGTGAAGACCCAATCCCTGAAAGAGAGATATGAATCACGTTTGGCAACAGTCACAAGGCATCGTTCAAAAAACTCTGGTCGATTCCAAGGCCTTAATTCAAAACCTTCGCTCATGTCAATACCCTCATCTACTGTTTTCGTGAGATTTCGTACACTCTCTGTGCTTCTACTTCCTAATTCTCCTGCTTGAATGACAAAAACTTCTCGGACTGTTTTGTTCATAATTCGCCGAAGACAACAGGGTATACAAGGTGCCACTATCAATATCAGTATTAGAACACCTAATATGTAAAGACCTATCTTGCAAAGTTGCCTTAGCCAAGGTGCAAAACTCCAATTTGGAAACAAATCATCCAACCAGGAACCTCCATCTTCTTTAATTTGGGCTGTCAGATCCTTTAATTTTTGAATGCTTTTGTGAATGGATTCAGAATGATCAGACAAATTCATACAACCCAATCCTTCAAATTCCTCACAACCATGTCCTTCTGCCAGTAAGAGAAAATCAATGGCTGCTCTGTTTTGAAGAGTAGCATGTCTAATACTGTCAACATCGGTCAACATATCACTGATTGCGGAGGATGTGGCATTAGCTTGTTTGCTCAGCCAACATCCAACTCGATCTAATTGTCTCAATGCCACAGCTGAAGCCAATTGGGGTAGAAATATACCTGCTGAAAGCCTTCTGGCGGCATTCCAAGGCATAAAATCACTCTGACAGTTCTCATCATAATGAGGAACAGCTCTTGTTTTCCTTTGTTTCTTTTTCATCACTGCTTTGGCAGTGGGGGCAATTATGGTAAGCATACCAATGCTACAAGGGCCACCTTCAAGGTGGGCTGGAATGCCTTGCCAACCTCTGTCTCCGCAAATGATCCAATACCCTTTTGGCAATTGCCGTGGATATTGGTCCGTCTCCAGAAACACATCCCAACTGTTTGAAACATTTGCTGCCCTGAGAAGTTTTTTCGAACAAATGTTCCAATTGAAGGAAGGACTGTTTCCATTGTCAATTCCACCTGGTTTACCATTGGATTCTTTTCTGACCAAAGGAAACTCTTTCACTGGCACACCAACCAAACAGGTTGAGAAAGGCTTTTCTGGTTCCGAATTAGACAGACATATAGTATCCGATCCGGCAGCCTTGGCTAAGGTCACCCAAACATTCGTTTTTGGTTGATCCACATGCAAATCTGCACGACAAAAAACAATTAAAATCAAGCAAAACAAGTATACCATTTGATTCTGCCCCATCTCTTTCAAGAACTAAGTTTTGGCAGAATTCTTTCTAAACAAAAACAATAACCTAAATTTTCAGCCAAAAATTAGCTTTGTTAAACAAACATTCAGCATTCAATTCGTATACTCATAAATAACATTGGCACAAAATCAGAGTTCATGGGTTCCACCGATGCACAAAGAACGTCAGGCACAAGAGGCGTCAGGCGAGACCCGGGATCCTTCCATTCGGTCCACGTCTGCGTACTCGCTTCCTCAGTTCTAGGCTCGACAACAGGTTCTGAAGTGCGATACGGTTTGACGTTTTTGGCAGGAACCCACTTAATTCTTCCAGCACCTGTGGAAATAGAAGCATACCCTTTGCCCCACGTTATTAATTGAAACGGGCCTTCCATCTGTCCAGAGTCAGGGTTTCTAATTAGAAGAGGAGGATGTTCTTTCAGTTTTGCCTGTGTGCTATTTGAAAAGTGTCTAAAGATTGGTGGATCTGGTTCTGTACTTGAACTATTTAGAAAATTAAAACCATACAAAGCCTTACTCAGTCTCATCTGTGGGGTGATTTCCGTTCCCCCTCTCTGTTGATCTAATATGCGTTTTAAGGTTTGATGTGTTCTTTCAATGATTGCTTGGCTTGTGGGAGAGTGGGGAATACCAAAAATGTGTCGAACACCCCATTCATTTAAAAATGTGGCCAATTTTTGAGATATGTATGCGGGACCATTGTCAGTTTTTACTTCTTGGGGTATACCCAATGAAGCAAAAGCTTGCAGGAAATGATGACAGGCATGGCTGCCAGTTTCACCTGTGTGAAGGGAAGCAAAAACTGCACCAGAGAACGTGTCTATGGAAACATGAATATTTTTAAATGTACCAAAAGAAGGCTATTTAGTAACACCTGTTTGCCACAACTGTAGGCTTTGTAAGCCTCGGGGGTTGATTGCTCCTGTAGAAACAGGAGGTTGTACCAATTGACAGTCAGGGCAAGTATGAATGATAGCTTTAGCTTGACTTTTAGTGATTTGGAACATTCGCATGAGTGCTTGTGCATTTTGGTGGAAAAAGGCATGACTCAATTTTGCTTGTTCAAAAATATTTGGCAATGTGTTAGAAATGACCATTGTCAGCTTGTCCGCTCTTGCATTTCCTTCCACTAAAAATCCAGGAAGTGAAGAATGCGCCCTAATGTGAGAAACAAAATATGGATTAGTTCTATATTGCAAAGTTATAAAAAGACATGAAAGCCAACGATGTAAAGTTTCATTACTAACATCCTTTAAAATGGAACCTTCTATTCTCCTGACTACATTAGCAACATAAGCAGAATCTGTGACCAAATTAAAAGGCTGAGGAAACAGCTGAAAAGCTCAAACTACTGCAGCAAGCTCAACAATTTGAAGGGATCCCTCTACTGTTTGAATATCAGATTCCCAAACATCAGTCTTTTGATTAAACCAAGTCACAACGGACTTGTGGCTTTTACCAGAGCCATCAGTGAAGAGAGTCACAGCATGTAAAGGTTCTTCACTTAATTTAGGTTTTTCTCTGAAACTCAATTTTGCTTGCAGTAGTTTGTGAGCTGGATAGTGTATGGAACAAACACCTGGAAAACCTAAGAATGCATATTGTAAATCATCAGAATTTTGCATTGCCCAATTGAAATAATCATTTTTCAATGGCAAATAGATAACTGAACATTCTTGACCTGCCAAAGTTAACAATCTGGTTCTAGCCTTAATTATAATGTATGCAATCATTTCTAAAACTGAGCAAATGGTCTTTGAAAACCTGTAGGGAGGAAAAACCCATTCCATTATTAACAAAGGATCTTGTTCTGTGGCATCCCACTGGAAAATGAGACCACAAAGCTGTATCTTCTCTCCTAAGATTGCAAGAAAGAAAGGATTTTCAGGAACGCAGCGATGAGCTTGTCTTTTTTGAAGAGCTTCTGTGACTTTGTCGAGAGCAGCACGAGCTTCAGGGGTTAAAGTTCTTGGCGAAGTGATGTCGCAACTTCCTCTCAGCAAATGGAAGAGCGGACTCAGTTCATCATTGGTGATTCCCAGCATCGGTCTGACCCAGTTGATTTCTCCTAGAAGTTGTTGTAACTCTTGTAGGTTGTTGACTCTGGTTCGGATCTGAATTTTCTGTGGTCTTCTTGTCGTCTTCCATCGTCTTCCATCATCTTCCATCCCAGGTACTTCTAAGGTGAAACTTGTTGAATTTTCGTTGCAGAGATTTCAAGTCCAGCTTTTTGAATTTCAGCAACAACACAGTCGCGAGTTTCTTCCATCTCTTCCTTTCAAAGGACTCCACCCTTAAAGCCAATTTTTCTTTCTCTGTATCTATAGATTGACAAACACCAGAACAACCATGTTTTTGCTTAAGTGAAAAAGAGTTCCCCGGAACCACAATTTCCCGAGTGGAAGCAGCCACCTCAGCCTCCACCCCAGGCCCAACAGAATCCAATTCAGGCTTCAGTGTCCCTGCACAAACAATTTTAGGAAGTACAGTCACTTTTTCATTTCCATCTTTTACACACTTTGTTCCATCCCCCTTACAAGAGTCACATATTTTTACATTAACAGAACAACGCAAAGAAAAGTCCAAAAGAGTCTCATTTTTTCCCAGAGAGAGAGAAGAAAGATTTTGTTCAACAGAGTTCAAAGCAATACTTTCAGCATTTGCAACAACACTTGTAACATTCTCCGATACTCACACAGTCTCCGGTTTACTGGAATTTAATGAGACAGAACCAGAAGCTTTGTTTTCTGAGTCCAAGTTGATCTTATTATTATCCGTTTGTTTAAAACAGTGCTCCAACAGCGCTCTACAAACCGGCATAAGTTCTCTTAAGCTTTCATCTTTTTTGAGAGAGACTAGTTTATAGATTCTCCAGTTTATCTGATCCCAAAAATGAAAAGTAAAAGCAGACTGCAGATTTAAATCTTGCGTATTTGCTTTAACCGAGATAAGTAAGTTTTTAAGCTCAGTTTTTGAAATTTCAGAGTGACCTTTTTCTTGTAACATTGTCTCTAATTGATGAAAAACATCCCATTCAACTTTTGATAAATTCGTTCCCATTTTTGTGTTCTTTTAATAATTGTCTTTTTCCCTATTTTGCCTCCCAACGTCACCCAAGCGCTCTCCCGAGATAAGTTACTTACAATTTTCTTGGCTTCGGCGGGAGAGATGATACAGTGTGCTCCTTGTTAACACTTGGGTCTCCGCAGCTGGTACTTCCACGATTTTTCTTTGTTTTTCTTCTATTCTACGTCCTCACACGAGGCACCAATATGCGGGGGACGGGACAGGTATAAGTCCAATAGTGTCACGAACCCACGCCTTAAAAAAGGAACCCACTAGGCCGCGGCAAAATATCCAAATATGGATAACATGGTAACCAGACTAGTGAAGAGATTTTTGCTTTTATTTCCAGCACATCAGTCTCAAAATACAAAATGGAGACATGACAGCTCACTGATCCACACCAAAAAATGTCTCCTTCAACAGGGCTCATACAGCAATACATAAAATCATCTCAGACTAGAATTCAGCCAATCAGACACAGAAAACACATCTTGACAAGCATTCTATCCAATCTTATGAAACATAGGTAATCGTAGCTAAAACAAAGACTAGTTGATAAGAGACAAAGAACAGAGTTCTATTCATGCTAACCTTCTAAAGATATACATTAAATAACCTTGTTGCCATCCTAAAGCCAATTCTACAGAAGCCTATTGTTATTTGTCACGTCTACTGCTTGGGAAACTTTTCTGCTTGCATGGAAAACTTTTTCTGCTTGCATGGGAAACTTTTCTGCAATGCTAACAAAACTCCAGTCTAAGGCCTACATACTTCTTTTTAACCATTTCTTAAAAATCCTCTAACCTTATGGATTCCAACATTTCCCCCTCTCTGTTTGACCCAGAAGCTTTCATTTTCTTGTCGCTTGCTATTTGCGTTTCATAGCTCTATTGCAAAATTTCTGCTTATTATCTGCTGAAGACCTATTTTCACTAAACTGAAGCATTGCTATATTACGGCACAGCAACTTAATGCTGTGAAGACCCAATCCCTGAAAGAGAGATATGAATCACGTTTGGCAACAGTCACAAGGCATCGTTCAAAAAACTCTGGTCGATTCCAAGGCCTTAATTCAAAACCTTCGCTCATGTCAATACCCTCATCTACTGTTTTCGTGAGATTTCGTACACTCTCTGTGCTTCTACTTCCTAATTCTCCTGCTTGAATGACAAAAACTTCTCGGGCTGTTTTGTTCATAATTCGCCGAAGACAACAGAGTATACAAGGTGCCACTATCAATATCAGTATTAGAACACCTAATATGTAAAGACCTATCTTGCAAAGTTGCCTTAGCCAAGGTGCAAAACTCCAATTTGGAAACAAATCATCCAACCAGGAACCTCCATCTTCTTTAATTTGGGCTGTCAGATCCTTTAATTTTTGAATGCTTTTGTGAATGGATTCAGAATGATCAGACAAATTCATACAACCCAATCCTTCAAATTCCTCACAACCATGTCCTTCTGCCAGTAAGAGAAAATCAATGGCTGCTCTGTTTTGAAGAGTAGCATGTCTAATACTGTCAACATCGGTCAACATATCACTGATTGCGGAGGATGTGGCATTAGCTTGTTTGCTCAGCCAACATCCAACTCGATCTAATTGTCTCAATGCCACAGCTGAAGCCAATTGGGGTAGAAATATACCTGCTGAAAGCCTTCTGGCGGCATTCCAAGGCATAAAATCACTCTGACAGTTCTCATCATAATGAGGAACAGCTCTTGTTTTCCTTTGTTTCTTTTTCATCACTGCTTTGGCAGTGGGGGCAATTATGGTAAGCATACCAATGCTACAAGGGCCACCTTCAAGGTGGGCTGGAATGCCTTGCCAACCTCTGTCTCCGCAAATGATCCAATACCCTTTTGGCAATTGCCGTGGATATTGGTCCGTCTCCAGAAACACATCCCAACTGTTTGAAACATTTGCTGCCCTGAGAAGTTTTTTCGAACAAATGTTCCAATTGAAGGAAGGACTGTTTCCATTGTCAATTCCACCTGGTTTACCATTGGATTCTTTTCTGACCAAAGGAAACTCTTTCACTGGCACACCAACCAAACAGGTTGAGAAAGGCTTTTCTGGTTCCGAATTAGACAGACATATAGTATCCGATCCGGCAGCCTTGGCTAAGGTCACCCAAACATTCGTTTTCGGTTGATCCACATGCAAATCTGCACGACAAAAAACAATTAAAATCAAGCAAAACAAGTATACCATTTGATTCTGCCCCATCTCTTTCAAGAACTAAGTTTTGGCAGAATTCTTTCTAAACAAAAACAATAACCTAAATTTTCAGCCAAAAATTAGCTTTGTTAAACAAACATTCAGCATTCAATTCGTATACTCATAAATAACATTGGCACAAAATCAGAGTTCATGGGTTCCACCGATGCACAAAGAACGTCAGGCACAAGAGGCGTCAGGCGAGACCCGGGATCCTTCCATTCGGTCCACGTCTGCGTACTCGCTTCCTCAGTTCTAGGCTCGACAACAGGTTCTGAAGTGCGATACGGTTTGACGTTTTTGGCAGGAACCCACTTAATTCTTCCAGCACCTGTGGAAATAGAAGCATACCCTTTGCCCCACGTTATTAATTGAAACGGGCCTTCCATCTGTCCAGAGTCAGGGTTTCTAATTAGAAGAGGAGGATGTTCTTTCAGTTTTGCCTGTGTGCTATTTGAAAAGTGTCTAAAGATTGGTGGATCTGGTTCTGTACTTGAACTATTTAGAAAATTAAAACCATACAAAGCCTTACTCAGTCTCATCTGTGGGGTGATTTCCGTTCCCCCTCTCTGTTGATCTAATATGCGTTTTAAGGTTTGATGTGTTCTTTCAATGATTGCTTGGCTTGTGGGAGAGTGGGGAATACCAAAAATGTGTCGAACACCCCATTCATTTAAAAATGTGGCCAATTTTTGAGATATGTATGCGGGACCATTGTCAGTTTTTACTTCTTGGGGTATACCCAATGAAGCAAAAGCTTGCAGGAAATGATGACAGGCATGGCTGCCAGTTTCACCTGTGTGAAGGGAAGCAAAAACTGCACCAGAGAACGTGTCTATGGAAACATGAATATTTTTAAATTTACCAAAAGAAGGCTTTTTAGTAACACCTGTTTGCCGCAACTGTAGGCTTTGTAAGCCTCGGGGGTTGATTGCTCCTGTAGAAACAGGAGGTTGTACCAATTGACAGTCAGGGCAAGTATGAATGATAGCTTTAGCTTGACTTTTAGTGATTTGGAACATTCGCATGAGTGCTTGTGCATTTTGGTGGAAAAAGGCATGACTCAATTTTGCTTGTTCAAAAATATTTGGCAATGTGTTAGAAATGACCATTGTCAGCTTGTCCGCTCTTGCATTTCCTTCCACTAAAAATCCAGGAAGTGAAGAATGCGCCCTAATGTGAGAAACAAAATATGGATTAGTTCTATATTGCAAAGTTATAAAAAGACATGAAAGCCAACGATGTAAAGTTTCATTACTAACATCCTTTAAAATGGAACCTTCTATTCTCCTGACTACATTAGCAACATAAGCAGAATCTGTGACCAAATTAAAAGGCTGAGGAAACAGCTGAAAAGCTCAAACTACTGCAGCAAGCTCAACAATTTGAAGGGATCCCTCTACTGTTTGCATATCAGATTCCCAAACATCAGTCTTTTGATTAAACCAAGTCACAACGGACTTGTGGCTTTTACCAGAGCCATCAGTGAAGAGAGTCACAGCATGTAAAGGTTCTTCACTTAATTTAGGTTTTTCTCTGAAACTCAATTTTGCTTGCAGTAGTTTGTGAGCTGGATAGTGTATGGAACAAACACCTGGAAAACCTAAGAATGCATATTGTAAATCATCAGAATTTTGCATTGCCCAATTGAAATAATCATTTTTCAATGGCAAATAGATAACTGAACATTCTTGACCTGCCAAAGTTAACAATCTGGTTCTAGCCTTAATTATAATGTATGCAATCATTTCTAAAACTGAGCAAATGGTCTTTGAAAACCTGTAGGGAGGAAAAACCCATTCCATTATTAACAAAGGATCTTGTTCTGTGGCATCCCACTGGAAAATGAGACCACAAAGCTGCATCTTCTCTCCTAAGATTGCAAGAAAGAAAGGATTTTCAGGAACGCAGCGATGAGCTTGTCTTTTTTGAAGAGCTTCTGTGACTTTGTCGAGAGCAGCACGAGCTTCAGGGGTTAAAGTTCTTGGCGAAGTGATGTCGCAACTTCCTCTCAGCAAATGGAAGAGCGGACTCAGTTCATCATTGGTGATTCCCAGCATCGGTCTGACCCAGTTGATTTCTCCTAGAAGTTGTTGTAACTCTTGTAGGTTGTTGACTCTGGTTCGGATCTGAATTTTCTGTGGTCTTCTTGTCGTCTTCCATCGTCTTCCATCATCTTCCATCCCAGGTACTTCTAAGGTGAAACTTGTTGAATTTTCGTTGCAGAGATTTCAAGTCCAGCTTTTTGAATTTCAGCAACAACACAGTCGCGAGTTTCTTCCATCTCTTCCTTTCAAAGGACTCCACCCTTAAAGCCAATTTTTCTTTCTCTGTATCTATAGATTGACAAACACCAGAACAACCATGTTTTTGCTTAAGTGAAAAAGAGTTCCCCGGAACCACAATTTCCCGAGTGGAAGCAGCCACCTCAGCCTCCACCCCAGGCCCAACAGAATCCAATTCAGGCTTCAGTGTCCCTGCACAAACAATTTTAGGAAGTACAGTCACTTTTTCATTTCCATCTTTTACACACTTTGTTCCATCCCCCTTACAAGAGTCACATATTTTTACATTAACAGAACAACGCAAAGAAAAGTCCAAAAGAGTCTCATTTTTTCCCAGAGAGAGAGAAGAAAGATTTTGTTCAACAGAGTTCAAAGCAATACTTTCAGCATTTGCAACAACACTTGTAACATTCTCCGATACTCACACAGTCTCCGGTTTACTGGAATTTAATGAGACAGAACCAGAAGCTTTGTTTTCTGAGTCCAAGTTGATCTTATTATTATCAGTTTGTTTAAAACAGTGCTCCAACAGCGCTCTACAAACCGGCATAAGTTCTCTTAAGCTTTCATCTTTTTTGAGAGAGACTAGATTATAGATTCTCCAGTTTATCTGATCCCAAAAATGAAAAGTAAAAGCAGACTGCAGATTTAAATCTTGCGTATTCGCTTTAACCCAGATAAGTAAGTTTTTAAGCTCAGTTTTTGAAATTTCAGAGTGACCTTTTTCTTGTAACATTGTCTCTAATTTATGAAAAACATCCCATTCAACTTTTGATAAATTCGTTCCCATTTTTGTGTTCTTTTAATAATTGTCTTTTTCCCTATTTTGCCTCCCAACGTCACCCAAGCGCTCTCCCGAGATAAGTTACTTACAATTTTCTTGGCTTCGGCGGGAGAGATGATACAGTGTCCTCCTTGTTAACACTTGGGTCTCCGCAGCTGGTACTTCCACGATTTTTCTTTGTTTTTCTTCTATTCTACGTCCTCACACGAGGCACCAATATGCGGGGGACGGGACAGGTATAAGTCCAATAGTGTCACGAACCCACGCCTTAAAAAAGGAACCCACTAGGCCGCGGCAAAATATCCAAATATGGATAACATGGTAACCAGACCAGTGAAGAGATTTTTGCTTTTATTTCCAGCACATCAGTCTCAAAATACAAAATGGAGACATGACAGCTCACTGATCCACACCAAAAAATGTCTCCTTCAACAGGGCTCATACAGCAATACATAAAATCATCTCAGACTAGAATTCAGCCAATCAGACACAGAAAACACATCTTGACAAGCATTCTATCCAATCTTATGAAACATAGGTAATCGTAGCTAAAACAAAGACTAGTTGATAAGAGACAAAGAACAGAGTTCTATTCATGCTAACCTTCTAAAGATATACATTAAATAACCTTGTTGCCATCCTAAAGCCAATTCTACAGAAGCCTATTGTTATTTGTCACGTCTACTGCTTGGGAAACTTTTCTGCTTGCATGGAAAACTTTTTCTGCTTGCATGGGAAACTTTTCTGCAATGCTAACAAAACTCCAGTCTAAGGCCTACATACTTCTTTTTAACCATTTCTTAAAAATCCTCTAACCTTATGGATTCCAACATTTCCCCCTCTCTGTTTGACCCAGAAGCTTTCATTTTCTTGTCGCTTGCTATTTGCGTTTCATAGCTCTATTGCAAAATTTCTGCTTATTATCTGCTGAAGACCTATTTTCACTAAACTGAAGCATTGCTATATTACGGCACAGCAACTTAATGCTGTGAAGACCCAATCCCTGAAAGAGAGATATGAATCACGTTTGGCAACAGTCACAAGGCATCGTTCAAAAAACTCTGGTCGATTCCAAGGCCTTAATTCAAAACCTTCGTTCATGTCAATACCCTCATCTACTGCTTTCGTGAGATTTCGTACACTCTCTGTGCTTCTACTTCCTAATTCTCCTGCTTGAATGACAAAAACTTCTCGGGCTGTTTTGTTCATCATTCGCCGAAGACAACAGAGTATACAAGGTGCCACTATCAATATCAGTATTAGAACACCTAATATGTAAAGACCTATCTTGCAAAGTTGCCTTAGCCAAGGTGCAAAACTCCAATTTTGAAACAAATCATCCAACCAGGAACCTCCATCTTCTTTAATTTGGGCTGTCAGATCCTTTAATTTTTGAATGCTTTTGTGAATGGATTCAGAATGATCAGACAAATTCATACAACCCAATCCTTCAAATTCCTCACAACCATGTCCTTCTGCCAGTAAGAGAAAATCAATGGCTGCTCTGTTTTGAAGAGTAGCATGTCTAATACTATCAACATCGGTCAACATATCACTGATTGCGGAGGATGTGGCATTAGCTTGTTTGCTCAGCCAACATCCAACTCGATCTAATTGTCTCAATGCCACAGCTGAAGCCAATTGGGGTAGAAATATACCTGCTGAAAGCCTTCTGGCGGCATTCCAAGGCATAAAATCACTCTGACAGTTCTCATCATAATGAGGAACAGCTCTTGTTTTCCTTTGTTTCTTTTTCATCACTGCTTTGGCAGTGGGGGCAATTATGGTAAGCATACCAATGCTACAAGGGCCACCTTCAAGGTGGGCTGGAATGCCTTGCCAACCTCTGTCTCCGCAAATGATCCAATACCCTTTTGGCAATTGCCGTGGATATTGGTCCGTCTCCAGAAACACATCCCAACTGTTTGAAACATTTGCTGCCCTGAGAAGTTTTTTCGAACAAATGTTCCAATTGAAGGAAGGACTGTTTCCATTGTCAATTCCACCTGGTTTACCATTGGATTCTTTTCTGACCAAAGGAAACTCTTTCACTGGCACACCAACCAAACAGGTTGAGAAAGGCTTTTCTGGTTCCGAATTAGACAGGCATATAGTATCCGATCCGGCAGCCTTGGCTAAGGTCACCCAAACACTCGTTTTCGGTTGATCCACAGGCAAATCTGCACGACAAAAAACAATTAAAATCAAGCAAAACAAGTATACCATTTGATTCTTCCCCATCTCTTTCAAGAACTAAGTTTTGGCAGAATTCTTTCTAAACAAAAACAATAACCTAAATTTTCAGCCAAAAATTAGCTTTGTTAAACAAACATTCAGCATTCAATTCGTATACTCATAAATAACATTGGCACAAAATCAGAGTTCATGGGTTCCACCGATGCACAAAGAACGTCAGGCACAAGAGGCGTCAGGCGAGACCCGGGATGCTTCCATTCGGTCCACGTCTGCGTACTCGCTTCCTCAGTTCTAGGCTCGACAACAGGTTCTGAAGTGCGATACGGTTTGACGTTTTTGGCAGGAACCCACTTAATTCTTCCAGCACCTGTGGAAATAGAAGCATACCCTTTGCCCCACGTTATTAATTGAAACGGGCCTTCCATCTGTCCAGAGTCAGGGTTTCTAATTAGAAGAGGAGGATGTTCTTTCAGTTTTGCCTGTGTGCTATTTGAAAAGTGTCTAAAGATTGGTGGATCTGGTTCTGTACTTGAACTATTTAGAAAATTAAAACCATACAAAGCCTTACTCAGTCTCATCTGTGGGGTGATTTCCGTTCCCCCTCTCTGTTGATCTAATATGCGTTTTAAGGTTTGATGTGTTCTTTCAATGATTGCTTGGCTTGTGGGAGAGTGGGGAATACCAAAAATGTGTCGAACACCCCATTCATTTAAAAATGTGGCCAATTTTTGAGATATGTATGCGGGACCATTGTCAGTTTTTACTTCTTGGGGTATACCCAATGAAGCAAAAGCTTGCAGGAAATGATGACAGGCATGGCTGCCAGTTTCACCTGTGTGAAGGGAAGCAAAAACTGCACCAGAGAACGTGTCTATGGAAACATGAATATTTTTAAATTTACCAAAAGAAGGCTATTTAGTAACACCTGTTTGCCACAACTGTAGGCTTTGTAAGCCTCGGGGGTTGATTGCTCCTGTAGAAACAGGAGGTTGTACCAATTGACAGTCAGGGCAAGTATGAATGATAGCTTTAGCTTGACTTTTAGTGATTTGGAACATTCGCATGAGTGCTTGTGCATTTTGGTGGAAAAAGGCATGACTCAATTTTGCTTGTTCAAAAATATTTGACAATGTGTTAGAAATGACCATTGTCAGCTTGTCCGCTCTTGCATTTCCTTCCACTAAAAATCCAGGAAGTGAAGAATGCGCCCTAATGTGAGAAACAAAATATGGATTAGTTCTATATTGCAAAGTTATAAAAAGACATGAAAGCCAACGATGTACAGTTTCATTACTAACATCCTTTAAAATGGAACCTTCTATTCTCCTGACTACATTAGCAACATAAGCAGAATCTGTGACCAAATTAAAAGGCTGAGGAAACAGCTGAAAAGCTCAAACTACTGCAGCAAGCTCAACAATTTGAGGGGATCCCTCTACTGTTTGAATATCAGATTCCCAAACATCAGTCTTTTGATTAAACCAAGTCACAACGGACTTGTGGCTTTTACCAGAGCCATCAGTGAAGAGAGTCACAGCATGTAAAGGTTCTTCACTTAATTTAGGTTTTTCTCTGAAACTCAATTTTGCTTGCAGTAGTTTGTGAGCTGGATAGTGTATGGAACAAACACCTGGAAAACCTAAGAATGCATATTGTAAATCATCAGAATTTTGCATTGCCCAATTGAAATAATCATTTTTCAATGGCAAATAGATAACTGAACATTCTTGACCTGCCAAAGTTAACAATCTGGTTCTAGCCTTAATTATAATGTATGCAATCATTTCTAAAACTGAGCAAATGGTCTTTGAAAACCTGTAGGGAGGAAAAACCCATTCCATTATTAACAAAGGATCTTGTTCTGTGGCATCCCACTGGAAAATGAGACCACAAAGCTGCATCTTCTCTCCTAAGATTGCAAGAAAGAAAGGATTTTCAGGAACGCAGCGATGAGCTTGTCTTTTTTGAAGAGCTTCTGTGACTTTGTCGAGAGCAGCACGAGCTTCAGGGGTTAAAGTTCTTGGCGAAGTGATGTCGCAACTTCCTCTCAGCAAATGGAAGAGCGGACTCAGTTCATCATTGGTGATTCCCAACATCGGTCTGACCCAGTTGATTTCTCCTAGAAGTTGTTGTAACTCTTGTAGGTTGTTGACTCTGGTTCGGATCTGAATTTTCTGTGGTCTTCTTGTCGTCTTCCATCGTCTTCCATCATCTTCCATCCCAGGTACTTCTAAGGTGAAACTTGTTGAATTTTCGTTGCAGAGATTTCAAGTCCAGCTTTTTGAATTTCAGCAACAACACAGTCGTGAGTTTCTTCCATCTCTTCCTTTCAAAGGACTCCACCCTTAAAGCCAATTTTTCTTTCTCTGTATCTATAGATTGACAAACACCAGAACAACCATGTTTTTGCTTAACTGAAAAAGAGTTCCCCGGAACCACAATTTCCCGAGTGGAAGCAGCCACCTCAGCCTCCACCCCAGGCCCAACAGAATCCAATTCAGGTTTCAGTGTCCCTGCACAAACAATTTTAGGAAGTACAGTCACTTTTTCATTTCCATCTTTTACACACTTTGTTCCATCCCCCTTACAAGAGTCACATATTTTTACATTAATAGAACAACGCGAAGAAAAGTCCAAAAGAGTCTCATTTTTTCCCAGAGAGAGAAGAAAGATTTTGTTCAACAGAGTTCAAAGCAATACTTTCAGCATTTGCAACAACACTTGTAACATTCTCCGATACTCACACAGTCTCCGGTTTACTGGAATTTAATGAGACAGAACCAGAAGCTTTGTTTTCTGAGTCCAAGTTGATTTTATTATTATCAGTTTGTTTAAAACAGTGCTCCAACAGCGCTCTACAAACCGGCATAAGTTCTCTTAAGCTTTCATCTTTTTTGAGAGAGACTAGATTATAGATTCTCCAGTTTATCTGATCCCAAAAATGAAAAGTAAAAGCAGACTGCAGATTTAAATCTTGCGTATTTGCTTTAACCGAGATAAGTAAGTTTTTAAGCTCAGTTTTTGAAATTTCAGAGTGACCTTTTTCTTGTAACATTGTCTCTAATTGATGAAAAACATCCCATTCAACTTTTGATAAATTCGTTCCCATTTTTGTGTTCTTTTAATAATTTTCTTTTACGCTATTTTGCCTCCCAACGTCACCCAAGCGCTCTCCCGAGATAAGTTACTTACAATTTTCTTGGCTTCGGCGGGAGAGATGATACAGTGTCCTCCTTGTTAACACTTGGGTCTCCGCAGCTGGTACTTCCACGATTTTTCTTTGTTTTTCTTCTATTCTACGTCCTCACACGAGGCACCAATATGCGGGGGACGGGACAGGTATAAGTCCAATAGTGTCAGGAACCCACGCCTTAAAAAAGGAACCCACTAGGCCACGGCAAAATATCCAAATATGGATAACATGGTAACCAGACCAGTGAAGAGATTTTTGCTTTTATTTCCAGCACATCAGTCTCAAAATACAAAATGGAGACATGACAGCTCACTGATCCACACCAAAAAATGTCTCCTTCAACAGGGCTCATACAGCAATACATAAAATCATCTCAGACTAGAATTCAGCCAATCAGACACAGAAAACACATCTTGACAAGCATTCTATCCAATCTTATAAAACATAGGTAATCGTAGCTAAAACAAAGACTAGTTGATAAGAGACAAAGAACAGAGTTCTATTCATGCTAACCTTCTAAAGATATACATTAAATAACCTTGTTGCCATCCTAAAGCCAGTTCTACAGAAGCCTATTGTTATTTGTCACGTCTACTGCTTGGGAAACTTTTCTGCTTGCATGGAAAACTTTTTCTGCTTGCATGGGAAACTTTTCTGCAATGCTAACAAAACTCCAGTCTAAGGCCTACATACTTCTTTGTAACCATTTCTTAAAAATCCTCTAACCTTATGGATTCCAACATTTCCCCCTCTCTGTTTGACCCAGAAGCTTTCATTTTCTTGTCGCTTGCTATTTGCGTTTCATAGCTCTATTGCAAAATTTCTGCTTATTATCTGCTGAAGACCTATTTTCACTAAACTGAAGCATTGCTATATTACGGCACAGCAACTTAATGCTGTGAAGACCCAATCCCTGAAAGAGAGATATGAATCATGTTTGGCAACAGTCACAAGGCATCGTTCAAAAAACTCTGGTCGATTCCAAGGCCTTAATTCAAAACCTTCGTTCATGTCAATACCCTCATCTACTGCTTTCGGTAGATTTCGTACACTCTCTGTGCTTCTACTTCCTAATTCTCCTGCTTGAATGACAAAAACTACTCGGGCTGTTTTGTTCATCATTCGCCGAAGACAACAGAGTATACAAGGTGCCACTATCAATATCGGTATTAGAACACCTAATATGTAAAGACCTATCTTGCAAAGTTGCCTTAGCCAAGGTGCAAAACTCCAATTTTGAAACAAATCATCCAACCAGGAACCTCCATCTTCTTTAATTTGGGCTGTCTGATCCTTTAAATTTGAATGCTTTTGTGAATGGATTCAGAATGATCAGACAAATTCATACAACACAATCCTTCAAATTCCTCACAACCATGTCCTTGTGCCAGTAAAAGAAAATCAATGGCTGCTCTGTTTTGAAGAGTAGCATGTCTAATACTATCAACATCGGTCAACCTATCACTGATTGCGGAGGATGTGGCATTAGCTTGTTTGCTCAGCCAACATCCAACTCGATCTAATTGTCTCAATGCCACAGCTGAAGCCAATTGGGGTAGAAATATACCTGCTGAAAGCCTTCTGGCAGCATTCCAAGGCATAAAATCACTCTGACAGTTCTCATCATAATGAGGAACAGCTCTTGTTTTCCTTTGTTTCTTTTTCATCACTGCTTTGGCAGTGGGGGCAATTATGGTAAGCATACCAATGCTACAAGGGCCACCTTCAAGGTGGGCTGGAATGCCTTGCCAACCTCTGTCTCCGCAAATGATCCAATACCCTTCTGGCAATTGCCGTGGATATTGGTCCGTCTCCAGAAACACATCCCAACTGTTTGAAACATTTGCTGCCCTGAGAAGTTTTTTCGAACAAATGTTCCAATTGAAGGAAGGACTGTTTCCATTGTCAATTCCACCTGGTTTACCATTGGATTCTTTTCTGACCAAAGGAAACTCTTTCACTGGCACACCAACCAAACAGGTTGAGAAAGGCTTTTCTGGTTCCGAATTAGACAGGCATATAGTATCCGATCCGGCAGCCTTGGCTAAGGTCACCCAAACACTCGTTTTCGGTTGATCCACAGGCAAATCTGCACGACAAAAAACAATTAAAATCAAGCAAAACAAGTATACCATTTGATTCTTCCCCATCTCTTTCAAGAACTAAGTTTTGGCAGAATTCTTTCTAAACAAAAACAATAACCTAAATTTTCAGCCAAAAATTAGCTTTGTTAAACAAACATTCAGCATTCAATTCGTATACTCATAAATAACATTGGCACAAAATCAGAGTTCATGGGTTCCACCGATGCACAAAGAACGTCAGGCACAAGAGGCGTCAGGCGAGACCCGGGATGCTTCCATTCGGTCCACGTCTGCGTACTCGCTTCCTCAGTTCTAGGCTCGACAACAGGTTCTGAAGTGCGATACGGTTTGACGTTTTTGGCAGGAACCCACTTAATTCTTCCAGCACCTGTGGAAATAGAAGCATACCCTTTGCCCCACGTTATTAATTGAAACGGGCCTTCCATCTGTCCAGAGTCAGGGCTTCCAATTAGAAGAGGAGGATGTTCTTTCAGTTTTGCCTGTGTGCTATTTGAAAAGTGTCTAAAGATTGGTGGATCTGGTTCTGTACTTGAACTATTTAGAAAATTAAAACCATACAAAGCCTTACTCAGTCTCATCTGTGGGGTGATTTCCGTTCCCCCTCTCTGTTGATCTAATATGCGTTTTAAGGTTTGATGTGTTCTTTCAATGATTGCTTGGCTTGTGGGAGAGTGGGGAATACCAAAAATGTGTCGAACACCCCATTCATTTAAAAATGTGGCCAATTTTTGAGATATGTATGCGGGACCATTGTCAGTTTTTACTTCTTGGGGTATACCCAATGAAGCAAAAGCTTGCAGGAAATGATGACAGGCATGGCTGCCAGTTTCACCTGTGTGAAGGGAAGCAAAAACTGCACCAGAGAACGTGTCTATGGAAACATGAATATTTTTAAATTTACCAAAAGAAGGCTATTTAGTAACACCTGTTTGCCACAATTGTAGGCTTTGTAAGCCTCGGGGGTTGATTGCTCCTGTAGAAACAGGAGGTTGTACCAATTGACAGTCAGGGCAAGTATGAATGATAGCTTTAGCTTGACTTTTAGTGATTTGGAACATTCGCATGAGTGCTTGTGCATTTTGGTGGAAAAAGGCATGACTCAATTTTGCTTGTTCAAAAATATTTGGCAATGTGTTAGAAATGACCATTGTCAGCTTGTCCGCTCTTGCATTTCCTTCCACTAAAAATCCAGGAAGTGAAGAATGCGCCCTAATGTGAGAAACAAAATATGGATTAGTTCTATATTGCAAAGTTATAAAAAGACATGAAAGCCAACGATGTAAAGTTTCATTACTAACATCCTTTAAAATGGAACCTTCTATTCTCCTGACTACATTAGCAACATAAGCAGAATCTGTGACCAAATTAAAAGGCTGAGGAAACAGCTGAAAAGCTCAAACTACTGCAGCAAGCTCAACAATTTGAGGGGATCCCTCTACTGTTTGAATATCAGATTCCCAAACATCAGTCTTTTGATTAAACCAAGTCACAACGGACTTGTGGCTTTTACCAGAGCCATCAGTGAAGAGAGTCACAGCATGTAAAGGTTCTTCACTTAATTTAGGTTTTTCTCTGAAACTCAATTTTGCTTGCAGTAGTTTGTGAGCTGGATAGTGTATGGAACAAACACCTGGAAAACCTAAGAATGCATATTGTAAATCATCAGAATTTTGCATTGCCCAATTGAAATAATCATTTTTCAATGGCAAATAGATAACTGAACATTCTTGACCTGCCAAAGTTAACAATCTGGTTCTAGCCTTAATTATAATGTATGCAATCATTTCTAAAACTGAGCAAATGGTCTTTGAAAACCTGTAGGGAGGAAAAACCCATTCCATTATTAACAAAGGATCTTGTTCTGTGGCATCCCACTGGAAAATGAGACCACAAAGCTGCATCTTCTCTCCTAAGATTGCAAGAAAGAAAGGATTTTCAGGAACGCAGCGATGAGCTTGTCTTTTTTGAAGAGCTTCTGTGACTTTGTCGAGAGCAGCACGAGCTTCAGGGGTTAAAGTTCTTGGCGAAGTGATGTCGCAACTTCCTCTCAGCAAATGGAAGAGCGGACTCAGTTCATCATTGGTGATTCCCAGCATCGGTCTGACCCAGTTGATTTCTCCTAGAAGTTGTTGTAACTCTTGTAGGTTGTTGACTCTGGTTCGGATCTGAATTTTCTGTGGTACTATTGTCGTCTTCCATCGTCTTCCATCATCTTCCATCCCAGGTACTTCTAAGGTGAAACTTGTTGAATTTTCATTGCAGAGATTTCAAGTCCAGCTTTTTGAATTTCAGCAACAACACAGTTGAGAGTTTCTTCCATCTCTTCCTTTCAAAGGACTCCACCCTTAAAGCCAATTTTTCTTTCTCTGTATCTATAGATTGACAAACACCAGAACAACCATGTTTTTGCTTAACTGAAAAAGAGTTCCCCGGAACCACAATTTCCCGAGTGGAAGCAGCCACCTCAGCCTCCACCCCAGGCCCAACAGAATCCAATTCAGGCTTCAGTGTCCCTGCACAAACAATTTTAGGAAGTACAGTCACTTTTTCATTTCCATCTTTTACACACTTTGTTCCATCCCCCTTACAAGAGTCACATATTTTTACATTAACAGAACAACGCAAAGAAAAGTCCAAAAGAGTCTCATTTTTTCCCAGAGAGAGAGAAGAAAGATTTTGTTCAACAGAGTTCAAAGCAATACTTTCAGCATTTGCAACAACACTTGTAACATTCTCCGATACTCACACAGTCTCCGGTTTACTGGAATTTAATGAGACAGAACCAGAAGCTTTGTTTTCTGAGTCCAAGTTGATCTTATTATTATCCGTTTGTTTAAAACAGTGCTCCAACAGCGCTCTACAAACCGGCATAAGTTCTCTTAAGCTTTCATCTTTTTTGAGAGAGACTAGTTTATAGATTCTCCAGTTTATCTGATCCCAAAAATGAAAAGTAAAAGCAGACTGCAGATTTAAATCTTGCGTATTCGCTTTAACCCAGATAAGTAAGGTTTTAAGCTCAGTTTTTGAAATTTCAGAGTGACCTTTTTCTTGTAACATTGTCTCTAATTGATGAAAAACATCCCATTCAACTTTTGATAAATTCGTTCCCATTTTTGTGTTCTTTTAATAATTTTCTTTTTCCCTATTTTGCCTCCCAACGTCACCCAAGCGCTCTCCCGAGATAAGTTACTTACAATTTTCTTGGCTTCGGCGGGAGAGATGATACAGTGTGCTCCTTGTTAACACTTGGGTCTCCGCAGCTGGTACTTCCACGATTTTTCTTTGTTTTTCTTCTATTCTACGTCCTCACACGAGGCACCAATATGCGGGGGACGGGACAGGTATAAGTCCAATAGTGTCAGGAACCCACGCCGTAAAAAAGGAACCCACTAGGCCGCGGCAAAATATCCAAATATGGATAACATGGTAACCAGACCAGTGAAGAGATTTTTGCTTTTATTTCCAGCACATCAGTCTCAAAATACAAAATGGAGACATGACAGCTCACTGATCCACACCAAAAAATGTCTCCTTCAACAGGGCTCATACAACAATACATAAAATCATCTCAGACTAGAATTCAGCCAATCAGACACAGAAAACACATCTTGACAAGCATTCTATCCAATCTTATAAAACATAGGTAATCGTAGCTAAAACAAAGACTAGTTGATAAGAGACAAAGAACAGAGTTCTATTCATGCTAACCTTCTAAAGATATACATTAAATAACTTTGTTGCCATCCTAAAGCCAATTCTACAGAAGCCTATTGTTATTTGTCACATCTACTGCTTGGGAAACTTTTCTGCTTGCATGGGAAACTTTTCTGCAATGCTAACAAAACTCCAGTCTAAGGCCTACATACTTCTTTGTAACCATTTCTTAAAAATCCTCTAACCTTATGGATTCCAACATTTCCCCCTCTCTGTTTGACCCAGAAGCTTTCATTTTCTTGTCGCTTGCTATTTGCGTTTCATAGCTCTATTGCAAAATTTCTGCTTATTATCTGCTGAAGACCTATTTTCACTAAACTGAAGCATTGCTATATTACGACACAGCAACTTAATGCTGTGAAGACCCAATCCCTGAAAGAGAGATATGAATCACGTTTGGCAACAGTCACAAGGCATCGTTCAAAAAACTCTGGTCGATTCCAAGGCCTTAATTCAAAACCTTCGTTCATGTCAATACCCTCATCTACTGCTTTCGTGAGATTTCGTACACTCTCTGTGCTTCTACTTCCTAATTCTCCTGCTTGAATGACAAAAACTTCTCGGACTGTTTTGTTCATCATTCGCCGAACACAACAGAGTATACAAGGTGCCACTATCAATATCAGTATTAGAACACCTAATATGTAAAGACCTATCTTGCAAAGCTGCCTTAGCCAAGGTGCAAAACTCCAATTTTGAAACAAATCATCCAACCAGGAACCTCCATCTTCTTTAATTTGGGCTGTCAGATCCTTTAATTTTTGAATGCTTGTGTGAATGGATTCAGAATGATCAGACAAATTCATACAACACAATCCTTCAAATTCCTCACAACCATGTCCTTGTGCCAGTAAGAGAAAATCAATGGCTGCTCTGTTTTGAAGAGTAGCATGTCTAATACTATCAACATCGGTCAACATATCACTGATTGCGGAGGATGTGGCATTAGCTTGTTTGCTCAGCCAACATCCAACTCGATCTAATTGTCTCAATGCCACAGCTGAAGCCAATTGGGGTAGAAATATACCTGCTGAAAGCCTTCTGGCGGCATTCCAAGGCATAAAATCACTCTGACAGTTCTCATCATAATGAGGAACAGCTCTTGTTTTCCTTTGTTTCTTTTTCATCACTGCTTTGGCAGTGGGGGCAATTATGGTAAGCATACCAATGCTACAAGGGCCACCTTCAAGGTGGGCTGGAATGCCTTGCCAACCTCTGTCTCCGCAAATGATCCAATACCCTTTTGGCAATTGCCGTGGATATTGGTCCGTCTCCAGAAACACATCCCAACTGTTTGAAACATTTGCTGCCCTGAGAAGTTTTTTGGACCAAATGTTACAATTGAAGGAGGGACTGTTTCCATTGTCAATTCCACCTGGTTTACCATTGGATTCTTTTCTGACCAAAGGAAACTCTTTCACTGGCACACCAACCAAACAGGTTGAGAAAGGCTTTTCTGGTTCCGAATTAGACAGGCATATAGTATCCGATCCGGCAGCCTTGGCTAAGGTCACCCAAACACTCGTTTTCGGTTGATCCACAGGCAAATCTGCACGACAAAAAACAATTAAAATCAAGCAAAACAAGTATACCATTTGATTCTTCCCCATCTCTTTCAAGAACTAAGTTTTGGCAGAATTCTTTCTAAACAAAAACAATAACCTAAATTTTCAGCCAAAAACTAGCTTTGTAAAACAAACATTCAGCATTCAATTCCTATACTCATAAATAACATTGGCACAAAATCAGAGTTCATGGGTTCCACCGATGCACAAAGAACGTCAGGCACAAGAGGCGTCAGGCGAGACCCGGGATCCTTCCATTCGGTCCACGTCTGCGTACTCGCTTCCTCAGTTCTAGGCTCGACAACAGGTTCTGAAGTGCGATACGGTTTGACGTTTTTGGCAGGAACCCACTTAATTCTTCCAGCACCTGTGGAAATAGAAGCATACCCTTTGCCCCACGTTATTAATTGAAATGGGCCTTCCATCTGTCCAGAGTCAGGGTTTCTAATTAGAAGAGGAGGATGTTCTTTCAGTTTTGCCTGTGTGCTATTTGAAAAGTGTCTAAAGATTGGTGGATCTGGTTCTGTACTTGAACTATTTAGAAAATTAAAACCATACAAAGCCTTACTCAGTCTCATCTGTGGGGTGATTTCCGTTCCCCCTCTCTGTTGATCTAATATGCGTTTTAAGGTTTGATGTGTTCTTTCAATGATTGCTTGGCTTGTGGGAGAGTGGGGAATACCAAAAATGTGTCGAACACCCCATTCATTTAAAAATGTGGCCAATTTTTGAGATATGTATGCGGGACCATTGTCAGTTTTTACTTCTTGGGGTATACCCAATGAAGCAAAAGCTTGCAGGAAATGATGACAGGCATGGCTGCCAGTTTCACCTGTGTGAAGGGAAGCAAAAACTGCACCAGAGAACGTGTCTATGGAAACATGAATATTTTTAAATTTACCAAAAGAAGGCTATTTAGTAACACCTGTTTGCCACAACTGTAGGCTTTGTAAGCCTCGGGGGTTGATTGCTCCTGTAGAAACAGGAGGTTGTACCAATTGACAGTCAGGGCAAGTATGAATGATAGCTTTAGCTTGACTTTTAGTGATTTGGAACATTCGCATGAGTGCTTGTGCATTTTGGTGGAAAAAGGCATGACTCAATTTTGCTTGTTCAAAAATATTTGACAATGTGTTAGAAATGACCATTGTCAGCTTGTCCGCTCTTGCATTTCCTTCCACTAAAAATCCAGGAAGTGAAGAATGCGCCCTAATGTGAGAAACAAAATATGGATTAGTTCTATATTGCAAAGTTATAAAAAGACATGAAAGCCAACGATGTAAAGTTTCATTACTAACATCCTTTAAAATGGAACCTTCTATTCTCCTGACTACATTAGCAACATAAGCAGAATCTGTGACCAAATTAAAAGGCTGAGGAAACAGCTGAAAAGCTCAAACTACTGCAGCAAGCTCAACAATTTGAGGGGATCCCTCTACTGTTTGAATATCAGATTCCCAAACATCAGTCTTTTGATTAAACCAAGTCACAACGGACTTGTGGCTTTTACCAGAGCCATCAGTGAAGAGAGTCACAGCATGTAAAGGTTCTTCACTTAATTTAGGTTTTTCTCTGAAACTCAATTTTGCTTGCAGTAGTTTGTGAGCTGGATAGTGTATGGAACAAACACCTGGAAAACCTAAGAATGCATATTGTAAATCATCAGAATTTTGCATTGCCCAATTGAAATAATCATTTTTCAATGGCAAATAGATAACTGAACATTCTTGACCTGCCAAAGTTAACAATCTGGTTCTAGCCTTAATTATAATGTATGCAATCATTTCTAAAACTGAGCAAATGGTCTTTGAAAACCTGTAGGGAGGAAAAACCCATTCCATTATTAACAAAGGATCTTGTTCTGTGGCATCCCACTGGAAAATGAGACCACAAAGCTGCATCTTCTCTCCTAAGATTGCAAGAAAGAAAGGATTTTCAGGAACGCAGCGATGAGCATGTCTTTATGAGGAGCTTCTGTGACTTTACCGAGAGCAGCACGAGCTTCAGGGGTTAAAGTTCTTGGCGAAGTGATGTCGCAACTTCCTCTCAGCAAATGGAAGAGCGGACTCAGTTCATCATTGGTGATTCCCAGCATCGGTCTGACCCAGTTGATTTCTCCTAGAAGTTGTTGTAACTCTTGTAGGTTGTTGACTCTGGTTCGGATCTGAATTTTCTGTGGTCTTCTTGTCGTCTTCCATCGTCTTCCATCATCTTCCATCCCAGGTACTTCTAAGGTGAAACTTGTTGAATTTTCGTTGCAGAGATTTCAAGCCCAGCTTTTTGAATTTCAGCAACAACACAGTCGCCAGTTTCTTCCATCTCTTCCTTTCAAAGGACTCCACCCTTAAAGCCAATTTTTCTTTCTCTGTATCTATAGATTGACAAACACCAGAACAACCATGTTTTTGCTTAAGTGAAAAAGAGTTCCCCGGAACCACATTTCCCGAGTGGAAGCAGCCACCTCAGCCTCCACCCCAGGCCCAACAGAATCCAATTCAGGCTTCAGTGTCCCTGCACAAACAATTTTAGGAAGTACAGTCACTTTTTCATTTCCATCTTTTACACACTTTGTTCCATCCCCCTTACAAGAGTCACATATTTTTACATTAACAGAACAACGCAAAGAAAAGTCCAAAAGAGTCTCATTTTTTCCCAGAGAGAGAGAAGAAAGATTTTGTTCAACAGAGTTCAAAGCAATACTTTCAGCATTTGCAACAACACTTGTAACATTCTCCGATACTCACACAGTCTCCGGTTTACTGGAATTTAATGAGACAGAACCAGAAGCTTTGTTTTCTGAGTCCAAGTTGATCTTATTATTATCAGTTTGTGTAAAACAGTGCTCCAACAGCGCTCTACAAACCGGCATAAGTTCTCTTAAGCTTTCATCTTTTTTGAGAGAGACTAGTTTATAGATTCTCCAGTTTATCTGATCCCAAAAATGAAAAGTAAAAGCAGACTGCAGATTTAAATCTTGCGTATTCGCTTTAACCCAGATAAGTAAGGTTTTAAGCTCAGTTTTTGAAATTTCAGAGTGACCTTTTTCTTGTAACATTGTCTCTAATTGATGAAAAACATCCCATTCAACTTTTGATAAATTCGTTCCCATTTTTGTGTTCTTTTAATAATTTTCTTTTTCTCTATTTTGCCTCCCAACGTCACCCAAGCGCTCTCCCGAGATAAGTTACTTACAATTTTCTTGGCTTCGGCGGGAGAGATGATACAGTGTGCTCCTTGTTAACACTTGGGTCTCCGCAGCTGGTACTTCCACGATTTTTCTTTGTTTTTCTTCTATTCTACGTTCTCACACGAGGCACCAATATGCGGGGGACGAGACAGGTATAAGTCCAATAGTGTCAGGAACCCACGCCTTAAAAAAGGAACCCACTAGGCCGCGGCAAAATATCCAAATATGGATAACATGGTAACCAGACCAGTGAAGAGATTTTTGCTTTTATTTCCAGCACATCAGTCTCAAAATACAAAATGGAGACATGACAGCTCACTGATCCACACCAAAAAATGTCTCCTTCAACAGGGCTCATACAGCAATACATAAAATCATCTCAGACTAGAATTCAGCCAATCAGACACAGAAAACACATCTTGACAAGCATTCTATCCAATCTTATAAAACATAGGTAATCGTAGCTAAAACAAAGACTAGTTGATAAGAGACAAAGAACAGAGTTCTATTCATGCTAACCTTCTAAAGATATACATTAAATAACCTTGTTGCCATCCTAAAGCCAATTCTACAGAAGCCTATTGTTATTTGTCACATCTACTGCTTGGGAAAATTTTTCTGCTTGCATGGGAAACTTTTCTGCAATGCTAACAAAACTCCAGTCTAAGGCCTACATACTTCTTTGTAACCATTTCTTAAAAATCCTCTAACCTTATGGATTCCAACATTTCCCCCTCTCTGTTTGACCCAGAAGCTTTCATTTTCTTGTCGCTTGCTATTTGCGTTTCATAGCTCTATTGCAAAATTTCTGCTTATTATCTGCTGAAGACCTATTTTCACTAAACTGAAGCATTGCTATATTACGGCACAGCAACTTAATGCTGTGAAGACCCAATCCCTGAAAGAGAGATATGAATCACGTTTGGCAACAGTCACAAGGCATCGTTCAAAAAACTCTGGTCGATTCCAAGGCCTTAATTCAAAACCTTCGTTCATGTCAATACCCTCATCTACTGCTTTCGTGAGATTTCGTACACTCTCTGTGCTTCTACTTCCTAATTCTCCTGCTTGAATGACAAAAACTTCTCGGACTGTTTTGTTCATCATTCGCCGAACACAACAGAGTATACAAGGTGCCACTATCAATATCAGTATTAGAACACCTAATATGTAAAGACCTATCTTGCAAAGCTGCCTTAGCCAAGGTGCAAAACTCCAATTTTGAAACAAATCATCCAACCAGGAACCTCCATCTTCTTTAATTTGGGCTGTCAGATCCTTTAATTTTTGAATGCTTTTGTGAATGGATTCGGAATGATCAGACAAATTCATACAACACAATCCTTCAAATTCCTCACAACCATGTCCTTGTGCCAGTAAAAGAAAATCAATGGCTGCTCTGTTTTGAAGAGTAGCATGTCTAATACTATCAACATCGGTCAACATATCACTGATTGCGGAGGATGTGGCATTAGCTTGTTTGCTCAGCCAACATCCAACTCGATCTAATTGTCTCAATGCCACAGCTGAAGCCAATTGGGGTAGAAATATACCTGCTGAAAGCCTTCTGGCGGCATTCCAAGGCATAAAATCACTCTGACAGTTCTCATCATAATGAGGAACAGCTCTTGTTTCCCTTTGTTTCTTTTTCATCACTGCTTTGGCAGTGGGGGCAATTATGGTAAGCATACCAATGCTACAAGGGCCACCTTCAAGGTGGGCTGGAATGCCTTGCCAACCTCTGTCTCCGCAAATGATCCAATACCCTTTTGGCAATTGCCGTGGATATTGGTCCGTCTCCAGAAACACATCCCAACTGTTTGAAACATTTGCTGCCCTGAGAAGTTTTTTCGAACAAATGTTCCAATTGAAGGAAGGACTGTTTCCATTGTCAATTCCACCTGGTTTACCATTGGATTCTTTTCTGACCAAAGGAAACTCTTTCACTGGCACACCAACCAAACAGGTTGAGAAAGGCTTTTCTGGTTCCGAATTAGACAGACATATAGTATCCGATCCGGCAGCCTTGGCTAAGGTCACCCAAACACTCGTTTTCGGTTGATCCACAGGCAAATCTGCACGACAAAAAACAATTAAAATCAAGCAAAACAAGTATACCATTTGATTCTTCCCCATCTCTTTCAAGAACTAAGTTTTGGCAGAATTCTTTCTAAACAAAAACAATAACCTAAATTTTCAGCCAAAAATTAGCTTTGTTAAACAAACATTCAGCATTCAATTCGTATACTCATAAATAACATTGGCACAAAATCAGAGTTCATGGGTTCCACCGATGCACAAAGAACGTCAGGCACAAGAGGCGTCAGGCGAGACCCGGGATCCTTCCATTCGGTCCACGTCTGCGTACTCGCTTCCTCAGTTCTAGGCTCGACAACAGGTTCTGAAGTGCGATACGGTTTGACGTTTTTGGCAGGAACCCACTTAATTCTTCCAGCACCTGTGGAAATAGAAGCATACCCTTTGCCCCACGTTATTAATTGAAACGGGCCTTCCATCTGTCCAGAGTCAGGGTTTCTAATTAGAAGAGGAGGATGTTCTTTCAGTTTTGCCTGTGTGCTATTTGAAAAGTGTCTAAAGATTGGTGGATCTGGTTCTGTACTTGAACTATTTAGAAAATTAAAACCATACAAAGCCTTACTCAGTCTCATCTGTGGGGTGATTTCCGTTCCCCCTCTCTGTTGATCTAATATGCGTTTTAAGGTTTGATGTGTTCTTTCAATGATTGCTTGGCTTGTGGGAGAGTGGGGAATACCAAAAATGTGTCGAACACCCCATTCATTTAAAAATGTGGCCAATTTTTGAGATATGTATGCGGGACCATTGTCAGTTTTTACTTCTTGGGGTATACCCAATGAAGCAAAAGCTTGCAGGAAATGATGACAGGCATGGCTGCCAGTTTCACCTGTGTGAAGGGAAGCAAAAACTGCACCAGAGAACGTGTCTATGGAAACATGAATATTTTTAAATTTACCAAAAGAAGGCTATTTAGTAACACCTGTTTGCCACAACTGTAGGCTTTGTAAGCCTCGGGGGTTGATTGCTCCTGTAGAAACAGGAGGTTGTACCAATTGACAGTCAGGGCAAGTATGAATGATAGCTTTAGCTTGACTTTTAGTGATTTGGAACATTCGCATGAGTGCTTGTGCATTTTGGTGGAAAAAGGCATGACTCAATTTTGCTTGTTCAAAAATATTTGGCAATGTGTTAGAAATGACCATTGTCAGCTTGTCCGCTCTTGCATTTCCTTCCACTAAAAATCCAGGAAGTGAAGAATGCGCCCTAATGTGAGAAACAAAATATGGATTAGTTCTATATTGCAAAGTTATAAAAAGACATGAAAGCCAACGATGTAAAGTTTCATTACTAACATCCTTTAAAATGGAACCTTCTATTCTCCTGACTACATTAGCAACATAAGCAGAATCTGTGACCAAATTAAAAGGCTGAGGAAACAGCTGAAAAGCTCAAACTACTGCAGCAAGCTCAACAATTTGAGGGGATCCCTCTACTGTTTGAATATCAGATTCCCAAACATCAGTCTTTTGATTAAACCAAGTCACAACGGACTTGTGGCTTTTACCAGAGCCATCAGTGAAGAGAGTCACAGCATGTAAAGGTTCTTCACTTAATTTAGGTTTTTCTCTGAAACTCAATTTTGCTTGCAGTAGTTTGTGAGCTGGATAGTGTATGGAACAAACACCTGGAAAACCTAAGAATGCATATTGTAAATCATCAGAATTTTGCATTGCCCAATTGAAATAATCATTTTTCAATGGCAAATAGATAACTGAACATTCTTGACCTGCCAAAGTTAACAATCTGGTTCTAGCCTTAATTATAATGTATGCAATCATTTCTAAAACTGAGCAAATGGTCTTTGAAAACCTGTAGGGAGGAAAAACCCATTCCATTATTAACAAAGGATCTTGTTCTGTGGCATCCCACTGGAAAATGAGACCACAAAGCTGCATCTTCTCTCCTAAGATTGCAAGAAAGAAAGGATTTTCAGGAACGCAGCGATGAGCTTGTCTTTTTTGAAGAGCTTCTGTGACTTTGTCGAGAGCAGCACGAGCTTCAGGGGTTAAAGTTCTTGGCGAAGTGATGTCGCAACTTCCTCTCAGCAAATGGAAGAGCGGACTCAGTTCATCATTGGTGATTCCCAGCATCGGTCTGACCCAGTTGATTTCTCCTAGAAGTTGTTGTAACTCTTGTAGGTTGTTGACTCTGGTTCGGATCTGAATTTTCTGTGGTATTATTGTCGTCTTCCATCGTCTTCCATCATCTTCCATCCCAGGTACTTCTAAGGTGAAGCTTGTTGAATTTTCGTTGCAGAGATTTCAAGTCCAGCTTTTTGAATTTCAGCAACAACACAGTCGCGAGTTTCTTCCATCTCTTCCTTTCAAAGGACTCCACCCTTAAAGCCAATTTTTCTTTCTCTGTATCTATAGATTGACAAACACCAGAACAACCATGTTTTTGCTTAACTGAAAAAGAGTTCCCCGGAACCACAATTTCCCGAGTGGAAGAAGCCACCTCAGCCTCCACCCCAGGCCCAACAGAATCCAATTCAGGTTTCAGTGTCCCTGCACAAACAATTTTAGGAAGTACAGTCACTTTTTCATTTCCATCTTTTACACACTTTGTTCCATCCCCCTTACAAGAGTCACATATTTTTACATTAACAGAACAACGCGAAGAAAAGTCCAAAAGAGTCTCATTTTTTCCCAGAGAGAGAGAAGAAAGATTTTGTTCAACAGAGTTCAAAGCAATACTTTCAGCATTTGCAACAACACTTGTAACATTCTCCGATACTCACACAGTCTCCGGTTTACTGGAATTTAATGAGACAGAACCAGAAGCTTTGTTTTCTGAGTCCAAGTTGATCTTATTATTATCAGTTTGTTTAAAACAGTGCTCCAACAGCGCTCTACAAACCGGCATAAGTTCTCTTAAGCTTTCATCTTTTTTGAGAGAGACTAGTTTATAGATTCTCCAGTTTATCTGATCCCAAAAATGAAAAGTAAAAGCAGACTGCAGATTTAAATCTTGCGTATTCGCTTTAACCCAGATAAGTAAGGTTTTAAGCTCAGTTTTTGAAATTTCTGAGTGACCTTTTTCTTGTAACATTGTCTCTAATTGATGAAAAACATCCCATTCAACTTTTGATAAATTCGTTCCCATTTTTGTGTTCTTTTAATAATTTTCTTTTTCTCTATTTTGCCTCCCAACGTCACCCAAGCGCTCTCCCGAGATAAGTTACAATTTTCTTGGCTTCGGCGGGAGAGATGATACAGTGTGCTCCTTGTTAACACTTGGGTCTCCGCAGCTGGTACTTCCACGATTTTTCTTTGTTTTTCTTCTATTCTACGTCCTCACACGAGGCACCAATATGCGGGGGACGAGACAGGTATAAGTCCAATAGTGTCAGGAACCCACGCCTTAAAAAAGGAACCCACTAGGCCGCGGCAAAATATCCAAATATGGATAACATGGTAACCAGACCAGTGAAGAGATTTTTGCTTTTATTTCCAGCACATCAGTCTCAAAATACAAAATGGAGACATGACAGCTCACTGATCCACACCAAAAAATGTCTCCTTCAACAGGGCTCATACAGCAATACATAAAATCATCTCAGACTAGAATTCAGCCAATCAGACACAGAAAACACATCTTGACAAGCATTCTATCCAATCTTATAAAACATAGGTAATCGTAGCTAAAAAAAAGACTAGTTAATAAAAGACAAAGAACAGAGTTCTATTCATGCTAACCTTCTAAAGATATACATTAAATAACCTTGTTGCCATCCTAAAGCCAATTCTACAGAAGCCTATTGTTATTTGTCACATCTACTGCTTGGGAAACTTTTCTGCTTGCATGGGAAACTTTTCTGCAATGCTAACAAAACTCCAGTCTAAGGCCTACATACTTCTTTGTAACCATTTCTTAAAAATCCTCTAACCTTATGGATTCCAACATTTCCCCCTCTCTGTTTGACCCAGAAGCTTTCATTTTCTTGTCGCTTGCTATTTGCGTTTCATAGCTCTATTGCAAAATTTCTGCTTATTATCTGCTGAAGACCTATTTTCACTAAACTGAAGCATTGCTATTTTACGGCACAGCAACTTAATGCTGTGAAGACCCAATCCCTGAAAGAGAGATATGAACCACGTTTGGCAACAGTCACAAGGCATCGTTCAAAAAACTCTGGTCGATTCCAAGGCCTTAATTCAAAACCTTCGTTCATGTCAATACCCTCATCTACTGCTTTCGTGAGATTTCGTACACTCTCTGTGCTTCTACTTCCTAGTTCTCCTGCTTGAATGACAAAAACTTCTCGGGCTGTTTTGTTCATCATTCGCCGAACACAACAGAGTATACAAGGTGCCACTATCAATATCAGTATTAGAACACCTAATATGTAAAGACCTATCTTGCAAAGCTGCCTTAGCCAAGGTGCAAAACTCCAATTTTGAAACAAATCATCCAACCAGGAACCTCCATCTTCTTTAATTTGGGCTGTCAGATCCTTTAATTTTTGAATGCTTTTTTGAATGGATTCGGAATGATCAGACAAATTCATACAACACAATCCTTCAAATTCCTCACAACCATGTCCTTGTGCCAGTAAAAGAAAATCAATGGCTGCTCTGTTTTGAAGAGTAGCATGTCTAATACTATCAACATCGGTCAACATATCACTGATTGCGGAGGATGTGGCATTAGCTTGTTTGCTCAGCCAACATCCAACTCGATCTAATTGTCTCAATGCCACAGCTGAAGCCAATTGGGGTAGAAATATACCTGCTGAAAGCCTTCTGGCGGCATTCCAAGGCATAAAATCACTCTGACAGTTCTCATCATAATGAGGAACAGCTCTTGTTTCCCTTTGTTTCTTTTTCATCACTGCTTTGGCAGTGGGGGCAATTATGGTAAGCATACCAATGCTACAAGGGCCACCTTCAAGGTGGGCTGGAATGCCTTGCCAGCCTCTGTCTCCGCAAATGATCCAATACCCTTTTGGCAATTGCCGTGGATATTGGTCCGTCTCCAGAAACACATCCCAACTGTTTGAAACATTTGCTGCCCTGAGAAGTTTTTTCGAACAAATGTTCCAATTGAAGGAAGGACTGTTTCCATTGTCAATTCCACCTGGTTTACCATTGGATTCTTTTCTGACCAAAGGAAACTCTTTCACTGGCACACCAACCAAACAGGTTGAGAAAGGCTTTTCTGGTTCCGAATTAGACAGACATATAGTATCCGATCCGGCAGCCTTGGCTAAGGTCACCCAAACACTCGTTTTCGGTTGATCCACAGGCAAATCTGCACAACAAAAAACAATTAAAATCAAGCAAAACAAGTATACCATTTGATTCTGCCCCATCTCTTTCAAGAACTAAGTTTTGGCAGAATTCTTTCTAAACAAAAACAATAACCTAAATTTTCAGCCAAAAATTAGCTTTGTTAAACAAACATTCAGCATTCAATTCGTATACTCATAAATAACATTGGCACAAAATCAGAGTTCATGGGTTCCACCGATGCACAAAGAACGTCAGGCACAAGAGGCGTCAGGCGAGACCCGGGATCCTTCCATTCGGTCCACGTCTGCGTACTCGCTTCCTCAGTTCTAGGCTCGACAACAGGTTCTGAAGTGCGATACGGTTTGACGTTTTTGGCAGGAACCCACTTAATTCTTCCAGCACCTGTGGAAATAGAAGCATACCCTTTGCCCCACGTTATTAATTGAAACGGGCCTTCCATCTGTCCAGAGTCAGGGTTTCTAATTAGAAGAGGAGGATGTTCTTTCAGTTTTGCCTGTGTGCTATTTGAAAAGTGTCTAAAGATTGGTGGATCTGGTTCTGTACTTGAACTATTTAGAAAATTAAAACCATACAAAGCCTTACTCAGTCTCATCTGTGGGGTGATTTCCGTTCCCCCTCTCTGTTGATCTAATATGCGTTTTAAGGTTTGATGTGTTCTTTCAATGATTGCTTGGCTTGTGGGAGAGTGGGGAATACCAAAAATGTGTCGAACACCCCATTCATTTAAAAATGTGGCCAATTTTTGAGATATGTATGCGGGACCATTGTCAGTTTTTACTTCTTGGGGTATACCCAATGAAGCAAAAGCTTGCAGGAAATGATGACAGGCATGGCTGCCAGTTTCACCTGTGTGAAGGGAAGCAAAAACTGCACCAGAGAACGTGTCTATGGAAACATGAATATTTTTAAATTTACCAAAAGAAGGCTATTTAGTAACACCTGTTTGCCACAACTGTAGGCTTTGTAAGCCTCGGGGGTTGATTGCTCCTGTAGAAACAGGAGGTTGTACCAATTGACAGTCAGGGCAAGTATGAATGATAGCTTTAGCTTGACTTTTAGTGATTTGGAACATTCGCATGAGTGCTTGTGCATTTTGGTGGAAAAAGGCATGACTCAATTTTGCTTGTTCAAAAATATTTGGCAATGTGTTAGAAATGACCATTGTCAGCTTGTCCGCTCTTGCATTTCCTTCCACTAAAAATCCAGGAAGTGAAGAATGCGCCCTAATGTGAGAAACAAAATACGGATAAGTTCTATATTGCAAAGTTATAAAAAGACATGAAAGCCAACGATGTAAAGTTTCATTACTAACATCCTTTAAAATGGAACCTTCTATTCTCCTGACTACATTAGCAACATAAGCAGAATCTGTGACCAAATTAAAAGGCTGAGGAAACAGCTGAAAAGCTAAAACTACTGCAGCAAGCTCAACAATTTGAGGGGATCCCTCTACTGTTTGAATATCAGATTCCCAAACATCAGTCTTTTGATTAAACCAAGTCACAACGGACTTGTGGCTTTTACCAGAGCCATCAGTGAAGAGAGTCACAGCATGTAAAGGTTCTTCACTTAATTTAGGTTTTTCTCTGAAACTCAATTTTGCTTGCAGTAGTTTGTGAGCTGGATAGTGTATGGAACAAACACCTGGAAAACCTAAGAATGCATATTGTAAATCATCAGAATTTTGCATTGCCCAATTGAAATAATCATTTTTCAATGGCAAATAGATAACTGAACATTCTTGACCTGCCAAAGTTAACAATCTGGTTCTAGCCTTAATTATAATGTATGCAATCATTTCTAAAACTGAGCAAATGGTCTTTGAAAACCTGTAGGGAGGAAAAACCCATTCCATTATTAACAAAGGATCTTGGTCTGTGGCATCCCACTGGAAAATGAGACCACAAAGCTGCATCTTCTCTCCTAAGATTGCAAGAAAGAAAGGATTTTCAGGAACGCAGCGATGAGCTTGTCTTTTTTGAAGAGCTTCTGTGACTTTGTCGAGAGCAGCACGAGCTTCAGGGGTTAAAGTTCTTGGCGAAGTGATGTCGCAACTTCCTCTCAGCAAATGGAAGAGCGGACTCAGTTCATCATTGGTGATTCCCAGCATCGGTCTGACCCAGTTGATTTCTCCTAGAAGTTGTTGTAACTCTTGTAGGTTGTTGACTCTGGTTCGGATCTGAATTTTCTGTGGTACTATTGTCGTCTTCCATCGTCTTCCATCATCTTCCATCCCAGGTACTTCTAAGGTGAAACTTGTTGAATTTTCGTTGCAGAGATTTCAAGTCCAGCTTTTTGAATTTCAGCAACAACACAGTCGCGAGTTTCTTCCATCTCTTCCTTTCAAAGGACTCCACCCTTAAAGCCAATTTTTCTTCCTCTGTATCTATAGATTGACAAACACCAGAACAACCATGTTTTTGCTTAACTGAAAAAGAGTTCCCCGGAACCACAATTTCCCGAGTGGAAGAAGCCACCTCAGCCTCCACCCCAGGCCCAACAGAATCCAATTCAGGTTTCAGTGTCCCTGCACAAACAATTTTAGGAAGTACAGTCACTTTTTCATTTCCATCTTTTACACACTTTGTTCCATCCCCCTTACAAGAATCACATATTTTTACATTAACAGAACAACGCAAAGAAAAGTCCAAAAGAGTCTCATTTTTTCCCAGAGAGAGAGAAGAAAGATTTTGTTCAACAGAGTTCAAAGCAATACTTTCAGCATTTGCAACAACACTTGTAACATTCTCCGATACTCACACAGTCTCCGGTTTACTGGAATTTAATGAGACAGAACCAGAAGCTTTGTTTTCTGAGTCCAAGTTGATCTTATTATTATCAGTTTGTTTAAAACAGTGCTCCAACAGCGCTCTACAAACCGGCATAAGTTCTCTTAAGCTTTCATCTTTTTTGAGAGAGACTAGTTTATAGATTCTCCAGTTTATCTGATCCCAAAAATGAAAAGTAAAAGCAGACTGCAGATTTAAATCTTGCGTATTCGCTTTAACCCAGATAAGTAAGTTTTTAAGCTCAGTTTTTGAAATTTCAGAGTGACCTTTTTCTTGTAACATTGTCTCTAATTGATGAAAAACATCCCATTCAACTTTTGATAAATTCGTTCCCATTTTTGTGTTCTTTTAATAATTTTCTTTTTCGCTATTTTGCCTCCCAACGTCACCCAAGCGCTCTCCCGAGATAAGTTACTTACAATTTTCTTGGCTTCGGCGGGAGAGATGATACAGTGTGCTCCTTGTTAACACTTGGGTCTCCGCAGCTGGTACTTCCACGATTTTTCTTTGTTTTTCTTCTATTCTACGTCCTCACACGAGGCACCAATATGCGGGGGACGGGACAGGTATAAGTCCAATAGTGTCAGGAACCCACGCCTTAAAAAAGGAACCCACTAGGCCGCGGCAAAATATCCAAATATGGATAACATGGTAACCAGACCAGTGAAGAGATTTTTGCCTTTATTTCCAGCACATCAGTCTCAAAATACAAAATGGAGACATGACAGCTCACTGATCCACACCAAAAAATGTCTCCTTCAACAGGGCTCATACAGCAATACATAAAATCATCTCAGACTAGAATTCAGCCAATCAGACACAGAAAACGCATCTTGACAAGCATTCTATCCAATCTTATAAAACATAGGTAATCGTAGCTAAAACAAAGACTAGTTGATAAGAGACAAAGAACAGAGTTCTATTCATGCTAACCTTCTAAAGATATACATTAAATAACCTTGTTTCCATTTTTCACTTCTACTGCTTGGGAAACTTTTCTGCTTGCACGGAAATCTTTTCTGCTTGCATGGGAAACTTTTCGGCAATGCTAACAAAACTCCAGTCTAAGGCCTACATACTTCTTTTTAACCATTTCTTAAAAATCCTCTAACCTTATGGATTCCAACATCAGGCCTTTATCGCTTCCATAGCTTTAAGCCATAACAAACACAATTCAACCAACCACCATGCACCACGCTGTGAACACACGACGGTTCTAGAACTTGTTGATTTACGTCTAATTCAGCTGCCTCACCTCCCACAGTCCTTTTCTTCTTAGCCAAAGTAATGGGCCTCAGCCCAAGGCCTTCCTTTTTTAAGCTTCTAGCTATATGCAGCAGCAAACCACTACTTTCTTCTGTGCCAAGACTTTAGGTAGACGATTTGCATCTGCCCTTCCAGTGAAACCTAATGGGGAGAGAAAAGCCTCTCAGAGATGTTTAGTCATTCCATTTTCTAGACAGGCCAAATCCAAAGAAAAGCAAGCTATGGGATTGTGTACTTGCTCTTACAAAACACCTGCTGCCCTCTGACAATCAACTCGCAGAAAACCAGCCAAACTGAGACTTGAGGCAAACGACCCTTGGAAGGGAATAATGATGTGATCAATCAAGACAACACTTTTCCAGGCTACCGAGATATTGGAAATGTCAGCAAAGGCTTGAGAGCAAAGGCTGAACAAATGGGGAAAGGGTAAAAGAATCCCAAGAAAAACATGACCAAAGGTTAAAACAATTCCAAGAAAAACATGGGCAAGTAACCTGTTGAAGCCTTCAGGAAATCAGTGGCCGCTGATTGACATAGGCCATTCAAGTTAATTGACCCCTGCACCTTCCACTCCTTTTTCATAGGGTGAATTGAGACCATGGAATCACAATTCCTTGGATTCTGTTCTTAACTTTAGGAGAGAAGTACAGCAGCTGAAGTACCTGTTACTGATGTGATACCCAGAAACACAGAGTTGACACATTTCATTCTTGGCCAATCACAACAAGCAAGACTAAGAGGATAAGGCTGGCTTATTTTCATGACATTTTTCTTGTTTGACAGCCTGCTCTGATTGCAGTGAAACTTCATCGTTAGCTTCTCTCTACAAGGAGAAAGTCCAGTTCACTGTCCTGCCCTACTGCTGCAAGTATACCATTTGGTTTGTCGAGCCAAAAAATTGAATTGGAAGGTACGGAGCTAAGAGGCGCTCCGGGGCGTCTTTCGGCAGAAGCCGCGCTAAGGAGAGCACTGTGAGCGGCACAATCGTCTTTGCGCGAAGAAGCCGCTTCTTCGGCTCCGGGAGCCGGGGAGAGCGGCAGCTTCGGAAAGGTGAAGAAGCAAGCTGTACAAGACTGGGATTGTGTGCGCACCTTGCCAACTGATAGAAAACAGTACCTTTGCACTCTCCTGACTTTTCCAATCACATGAACATTCGATTAGAAGCTGTTTTGGACAACTTTTCTTCCTGCCAAACACTTGGCAGACCTCCGTGCAATGTCTAGAACACGATGGGAGATGTTTTCTGTGCTGGCACAATTTCTCCTTGCCAGATGTAGTGGAAAAGCTTTTTGCTAAGATGTAGACGACAAGAGAGGCTAAAGAGTGGATGTATGCAAATGACACCCATCTTCATAAAAGGCAATTAAGAGGACTCGCGATAGTACAAACCAGCCAGCCTCTTTTTTATCCCCAGGAAGTTGATGAAGCAGCTCTTCCTGGAAATCCTTGCCAGGCACATGAAAGACGACCAAATAATCTAGTTAGCATGATTTTTCAGGGGAATTTCATGCTGAACATCACTTTAAACTCCTCTGATGAATCAACTTGACTGGTAGATGAAGGGAATATTATCTGCCTGGGCTTCAGGGCGGTTTTTGACATATCTCTACATGGCAGCACACATACATATGGAAGCAATAGTGCAAAGGGGAGGGAATCAGTGTCTTTTCAGTGATGCTGAGGGAAAAGACAAGAGGCAGTGGGCACACACTGAAATACAGGAGATTGCCTTTGAACATCAGTAAATGTTTCTTTACTGTGAGGGTGACTGAACCACGGCACAGACTGCCCAGAAAGATTGTGGAGCCTGGATCTTTGAAGACATTAAAAGTACACCCAGATAGAATCCTGGGCAAGAGGCTCTAGGTATCCTGGTTTAGGCAGGGGGGTTGGGCCTGGTTAGCCCCACCAACCCCTTCCACTCTCTTTCATTCTGTGCTAGTGAATTCTCTTCAAGATGCATTTCAAGCACTGGCATGACAAAGTTCTGTGCAGACAGAGATCCAAATGGACATGGCATCTAAGTTCCTTAAGCAGTGTTCAAGAAGAATGTAAAACTCTGGCACAAGTGTCTCTTCCCTAACTGAATCCCTTTCATGGGAAAATTCCCAGCTCTAGAAAGATCTTCTGATACGCATGCTTAAGACTGACACTGGCTGAGCAAATTTCTCCCTATGTGTATCTAAGACCAGTTAGGATCTTCACCCAAAGTGCTGTCAACATAGTCACAGAATGCCTATTGTTAAGAAGTGACAGCTTCCATCAGAATGGCAACTATTGGTCCACAAAATGGATTAATGGATGGGAATTATCTACGTGGGTTAAAAACAAAAATAAAGAGTTGATCTTTATTTATCAATTTCATTGCAATATTGATAAGGGAAGAAAAAGATCTAAGTCCTTGACTTTCTGAACTCAAGGAAAGATTTTAAAAATTCCTTGTAAAAATGTATGATCACAATCAGACTATTGAAACCATTTTAGTTGGGAACAAAGTTCCAAAATTGTCTAGATAGTGGCAAAGAAGCCAAGAAAATAGGAAAGAAACAAAAAGAGAGCAAAAGAGTCAGCTTCAGTGTACAAGCTCGTTCTAGAAGTAGTCTGCTGGGAAAAGGAACCCCCAGCTAAATTTCCAATGTATTCCTGCGCTTGATTCAGTAACTGGTCAATGTAAAAACCAATCCTTTTGTACAACTTCTTCCAGCAACAAAAGCTCCAACAGGTTGACACTACCATCATGCCTGTTCCAGACATATTTAAAAGAGAAATGATGATTTTCTTGAAAACCTACTTGCATAAAAGTTGCAAGATGGTGGAGGGATTCCCACATCCTCCTTCCTCCATCTGGCTTGAAAGTATATTTGATAAAATATGCAACAAAGCACATGATTTATAAGGGAGAGTCAAATGGATGATTTGGGAATTGATCTCTTGTTGATAGTAAACTTCATATCCACTCGGTGTGACCTTTTTAAAACAAAATGTGGAGCTGAGGCATGAATCTGCCACAACAATTGTAAAGCAAACATACACACTCCCCTTCACATGCCCCCCCTTCCACACACACCTAGGCACACACAGAGATCAGCATAGCAGATCATGAACACCTTGGAAAAGACTGAAATGCTAAATGCCTCTCTTGATGGGCAAAAGAGCTGGTGCAGTAATTCAAATGCCTGGTACAAAAATTCTGTTTCATATTTAGCTCCTATTTAAAACACAGCTTTTCATTTCATTCTATTTACAGAATATTTTAATTTCATTTGTTTCTTTAAAATTACTTAGTTCTCACCTGTTGTATGTCTAGGAATATTTTCTTCCAAAAATAGAAAAAAATAGATGATATCTTTTCAGCAGAAAACATTGGTTGATACAATTTTAAACCATCATGATATGGAAGAATTCTTCTGTCCCTCTCGAAGGTGGAAGAAGCATTTGGATCACAGATCATCTACAATGAAATACTTGACATGTTTAAGATGCTTTCAATCAATTTTGATCGTCAATTGCTTATTCGTTGTAAACAGTAATTTTTCAGTGAAGGGAAAGTGTGTGTGGTATATCTACATGATGTGTTCAAAGCCAGTTCCTACTAATGGCCAGGCTGAATTCCAGTAAATAATGTCCCGAATGATATTTTGCCGCCTTCTTTGGCACTTCATGAAATCTTACCCCGATGAAGTGCTGAAACACAGAGATTTTCTCTTACAGAGTGTCTCATGTTGTAACCCATCCCATGGATTTTATGCTGTAATTCTTATCTCTTTTAAAATTTACTATCTTCTGTACAGTTTTCATGAAACTTTCTGTTACAGTAGTGAATAGCACAGATAAATGTCATTTTGTACAACTTTGAATTTACCCCAAGAGCTGAGAGAAAACTTGCTCCTATACTTCAATCCGAGTTTCTTCTATAGTCCAACTTTGTTTCTCTACCATCAAGCTTCTCCTTTGTTGCTGCTCCAAGCCCCGTCCAAGGTGACCTTGAATACTTTCAGGGAGGGGACACCCACAACTTCTCTGGGCAACCTGTTCCAGTGTTCCAGCACTCCCACAGTAAAAAAGGCCTTCCTTTCATCTAATATGTGTAGGAAATCATAAATCTAGGCATAGAAGCTTGGAGTGCAAATTTGAAATTCTTTGGATTTGAAGCACATTTTATATGAATACTGACTTACAGATGACTAAAAGATGTTGATGGGCATTTGAGCTGACAAGTTTTGAAAAAGTGCACGGAAATTAAAATTGAAACCACTAAAATTAAAAACTCCTTGCCATTTTCTTTTTCCTCTCCTATTCAAAATTGCATATGTCAGATATCAGTGCTTCATGCAAACATCTCAGATGCTCTCAGAGAAAAAGCTTTTCTTTCAGACTAAGTTGCGGTTGACGTAGAACACTAGCAGGAGTGAAAGTTTTTCTGGGCATCGGGGCAGCACCTTCTCCTTGGATTTGTGTGCAGAATGCATTTTATCCAAACTGGAAAATAGATCCCAGCTCTGTTCTAATCATCATTCTTACTTCATCAGGCCTGAAGATTCTGTGAAAAGTAGCCTGTGGACCTTGAAGATAGCGCATGTGAAACAGATGAGAGGTGATAGAGAAGTTGAGGGAGAGAAGAAAGAGCATATGGCTGAAACCAGAAAGTATTTCTTCACGTGATCATGGAAGATTGCAGGAGCCACTTGGTGCTATCAAACCAACCCGACTTGGCACTGGTGCCACCTTGGGTCTGGGAGCCATCTTGCATATCGTGCATTTTAAGGAGCCAGCTGGCCACTCCCAGCCATATGCCCCCAAACACAAACCACGGCCCTTTTCTCTGGCAAACAAAACTCAGCTGCCCAGCTTTTTGATGGCAGATGGCAGGAGCCACTTGGTACTATCAAACCAGCCCGACTTGGCACTGGTGCCACCTTGGATCTGGGAACCATCCTGCGTATCGAGCATTTTAAGGAGCCAGCCGGCCACTCCCATCCATATGCCCCCAAAAACAAACCACGGACCTTTACTCTGGCAAACAAAAATCAGCTGCCCCGCTTCTGGATGGCAGATTGCAGGAGCCACTTTGCACCATCAAACCAGCCCGACTTGGCAGTGGTGCCACCTTGGATCTGGGAACCATCCTGCGTATCGTGGATTTTCAGGGGCCAGCCGGCCACTCTCAGCCGTAGGCCCCAAACACCAAACACGGCCCGTTCCTCTGGCAAACAAAACTCAACTGCCCCTCTTCTGGATGGCGGTTTGCAGGAGCCACTTGGTACTACAAAAACAGCCCAACTTGCCACTGGTGCCACCTTGGGTCTGGTTACCATCCTGCGTATCGTGCATTTTAAGGAGCCAGCTGGCCACTCCCAGCCATATGCCCCCAAACACAACCCACAACCCTTTTCTCTGGCAAACAAAACTCAGCTGCCCAGCTTCTGGATGGCAGATTGCAGGAGCCACTTGGTACTATGAAACCAGCCCAACTTGGCAGTGGTGCCACCTTGGGTCTGGGAACCATCCTGCGAATTGTGGATTGTCAGGAGCCAGCCGACCACTCTCGGCCACAGACCCCAATCAAAAACAACGGCCCGTTTCCCTGGAAAAAAAAAACTCAGCTTCCCCGCTTCTGGATGGCAGATTGCAGGAGGCACTTGACACTGTCAAACCAGCCTGACTTGCCACTGGTGCCACCTTGGGTCTGGGAACCATCCTGCGTATCGTGGATTCTAAGGAGCCAGCCGGCCACTCCCAGCCACAGGCCCCCAAACACAAACAACAGCCCTTTTTTCTGGCAAACAAAACTTAGCTGCCTCGCTTCTGGATGGCAGATTGCAGGAGCCACTTGGGACTATTAAACCAGCCTGACTTGGCACTGGTGGCACCTTGGGTCTGGGAACCATCCTGCGTATCGTGGATTCTAAGGAGCCAGCCGGCCACTCCCAGCCACAGGCCCCCAAACACAAACAACGGCGCTTTTCTCTGGAAAACAAAACTCGCCTGCCAACTTTTTGATGGCAGATTGCAGGAGCCACTTGGTACTATCAAACCAGCCCGACTTGGCGCTGGTGCCACCATGGGTCTGGTAACCCTTTTGCCTATCGTACCTTTCCAGGAGCCAGCCAGTCACTCCCAGCCATAGGCCCCCAGACACAAACCTCTGCCCGTTTTCCAGGCAAACAAAAGTAAGCTGCCCCGCTTCTGGATGGCAGATTGCAGGACGCACTTGGTACTACAAAAACAGCCCGACTTGGCAGTGGGGCCAACTTGGATCTGGGAACCATCCTGCGTATCGAGCATTTTAAGGAGCCAGCCGGTCACTCTCAGCCATAGGCCCCAGACACAAACCTTGGACCTTTTCTCTGGCAAACAAAAATCAGCTGCCCCGCTTCTGGATGGCAGATTGCAGGAGCCACTTTGCACCATCTAACCAGCCCGACTTGGCACTGGTGCCACCTTGGATCTGGGAACCATCCTGCCTAGCGTGGATTTTCAGGGGCCAGCCGGCCACTCTCAGCCATAGGCCCCCAAACACAAACCACGGCCCTTTTCTCTGGCAAACAAAACTCAGCTGCCCCTCTTCTGGATGGCAAATTGCAGGAGACACTTGATACAACAAAAACAGCCTGACTTGGCACTGGTGCCATCTTGGGTCTGGTTACAATCCTGCGTATCGTGCATTTTAAGGAGCCAGCCGGCCACTCCCAGCCATATGCCCCCAAACACAACCCACGGCCCTTTTCTCTGGCAAACAAAACTCAGCTGCCCCGCTTCTGGATGGCAGATCGCAGGAGCCACTTGGTATTATCAAACCAGCCCGACTTGGCACTGGTGCCACCTTGGGTCTGGGAACCATCCTGCGTATTGTGGATTGTCAGGAGCCAGCCGACCACTCTCGGCCACAGACCCCAATCAAAAACAACGGCCCGTTTCTCTGGCAAAAAAACTCAGCTGCACCGCTTCTGGATGGCAGATTGCAGGAGGTACTTGACACTGTCAAACCAGCCCAACTTGGCACTGGTGCCACCTTGGGTCTGGGAACCATCCTGCCTATCGTGGATTCTAAGGAGCCAGCCGGCCACTCCCAGCCACAGGCCCCCAAACACAAACAACGGTGCTTTTCCCTGGAAAACAAAACTCGCCTGCCAACTTTTTGATGGCAGATTGCAGGAGCCACTTGGTACTATCAAACCAGCCCAACTTGGCACTGGTGCCACTATGGGTCTGGTCACCATCCTGCCTATCGTAGCTTTTCAGGAGCCAGCCGGTCACTCCCAGCCATAATCCCCCAGACACAAACCTCGGCCCGTTTCCCTGGCAATCAAAACTAAGCTGCCCCGCTTCTGGATGGCAGATTGCAGGACGCACTTGGTACTACAAAAACAGCCTGACTTGGCAGTGGTACCACCTTCGGTCTGGGAACCATCCTGCGTATCGAGCATTTTAAGGAGCCAACCGGCCACTCCAAACCATATGCCCCCAAAAACAATCCACAGAACTTTTCTCTGGCAAACAAAAATCAGCTGCCCCGCTTCTGGATGGCAGATTGCAGGAGCCACTTTGCACCATCAAACCAGCCCGACTGACTCCTGAAAATCAACCATACGCATGATGGCTTCCAGACCCAAGGTGGCACCAGGGCCAAGTCGGGCTGGTTTAATAGTACCAAGTGGCTCCTGCAATCTGCCATCCAGAAGCGGGGCAGCTGATTTTTTTTTGCCAGAGAAAAGGTCCGCGGTTTTTTTGGGGGGGCATGTGGCTGGGAGTGGCCGGCTGGCTCATTAGAATCCACGATACGCAGGATAGTTCCCAGAGCCAAGGTGGCACCAGTGCCAAGTCGGGCTGGTTTGATAGTACCAAGTGGCTCCTGCAATCTGCCATCCAGAAGAGGGGCAGTTGAGTTTTGTTTGCCAGAGAAAAGCGCCGTTGTTTTTGTTTTTCGGGGCCTGTGGCTGGGAGTGGCCGGCTGGCCCCTGAAAATCCACGATACGCAGGATGGTTCCCAGACCCAAGGTGGCACCAGTGCCAAGTTGGGCTAGTTTGATAGCACCAAGCGGCTTCTGCAATCTGCCATCCAGAAGCAAGGCAGCAAAGTTTTGTTTGCCAGAGAAAAGGGCCGTGGTTTTTGTTGGGGGCCTGTGGCTGGGAGTCGCCGGCTGGCTCCTTTAAATCCACGATAGGCAGGATGGTTCCCAGACCCAAGGTGGCACCAGTGCCAAGTCAGGCTGGTTTGATAGTCCCAAGTGGCTCCTGCAATCTGCCATCCAGAAGCTGGGCAGCTTACTTTTGTTTGCCAGAGAAAAGGGCCGTGGGTTGTGTTTGGGGGCATATGGAAGGGAGTGGCCGGCTGGCCCCTGAAAATCCACGATACGCAGGATGGTTCCCAGATCCAAGGTGGTACCAGTGCCAAGTTGGGCTGATTTGATAGTACCAAGTGGCTCCCGCAATCTGCCATCCAGAAGCGGGGCAGCTTACTTTTGTTTGCCAGGGAAAAGCTGCAAGGTTTGTGTCTGGGGGCCTATGGCCAGCAGTGTTCGGCTGGCTCCTTAAAATGCTCGATACGCAGGATGGTTCCCAGATCCAAGGTGGCACCAGTGCCAAGTCGGGCTGGTTTGATAGTACCAAGTGGCTCCTACAAACCGCCATCCAGAAGAGGGGCAGTTGAGTTTTGTTTGCCAGAGAAAAGGGCCGAGGTTAGTGTTTGGGGGCATATGGCTGGGAGTGACCGGCTGGCCCCTGAAAATCCACGATAGGCCGGATGTTTCCCAGATCCATGGTGGCACCAGTGCCAAGTCGGGCTGGTTTGATAGTACCAAGTGTCTCCTGCAATCTGCTATCAAAAAGTTGGCAGGCGAGTTTTGTTTTCCGGGGAAAAGCGCCGTTGTTTGTGTTTGGGGGCCTGTGGCTGGGAGTGGCCGGCTGGCTCCTTAGAATCCACGATACGCAGGATGGTTCCCAGACCCAAGGTGCCACCAGTGCCAAGTCAGGCTGGTTTGATAGTCCCAAGTGGCTCCTGCAATCTGCCATCCAGAAGCGGGGCAGCTAAGTTTTGTTTGCCAGAAAAAAGGGCTGTTGTTTGTGTTTGGGGGCCTGTGGCTGGGAGTGGCCGGCTGGCTCCTTAGAATCCACGATACGCAGGATGGTTCCCAGACCCAAGGTGGCACCAGTGGCAAGTCAGGCTGGTTTGACAGTGTCAAGTGCCTCCTGCAATCTGCCATCCAGAAGCGGGGAAGCTGAGTTTTTTTTGCCAGAGAAAAGGGTTGTGGGTTGTGTTTGGGGGCATATGGCTGGGAGTGGCCAGCTGGCTCCTTAAAATGCACGATACGCAGGATGGTAACCAGACCCAAGGTGGCACCAGTGCCAAGTTGGGCTGTTTTTGTAGTACCAAGTGGCTCCTGCAAACTGCCATCCAGAAGAGGGGCAGTTGAGTTTTGTTTGCCAGAGAAAAGGGCCGAGGTTTGTGTTTGGGGACATATGGCTGGGAGTGGTCGGCTGGCCCCTGAAAATCCACGATACGCAGGATGGTTCCCAGATCCAAGGTGGTACCAGTGCCAAGTTGGGCTGGTTTGATAGTACCAAGTGGCTCCTGCAAACTGCCATCCAGAAGCGGGGCAGCTTACTTTTGTTTGCCAGGGAAACGTGCCAAGGTTTGTGTTTGGGGGCCTATGGCCAGCAGTGTTCGGCTGGTTCCTGAATATGTACGACACGCAGGATGGTTCCCAGATCCAAGGTGGCACCAGTGCCAAATCGGGCTGGTTTGATAGTACCAAGTGGCTCCTGCAATCTGCCATCCAGAAGCGGGGCAGCTTACTTTTGTTTGCCAGAGAAAAGGGCCGTGTTTGGTGTTTGGGGCCTACGGCTGAGAGTGGCCGGCTGGCCCCTGAAAATCCACGATAGGCAGGATGGTTACCAGATCCAAGGTGGCACCACTGCCAAGTCGGGCTGGTTTGATGGTGCAAAGTGGCTCCTGCAATCTGCCATCCAGAAGCGGGGCAGCTGATTTTTGTTTGCCAGAGTAAAGGTCCGTGGTTTGTTTTTGGGGGCATATGGATGGGAGTGGCCGGCTGGCTCCTTAAAATGCTCGATACGCAGGATGGTTCCCAGATCCAAGGTGGCACCAGTGCCAAGTCGGGCTGGTTTTATAGTACCAAGTGGCTCCTGCAAACCGCCATCCAGAAGAGGGGCAGTTGAGTTTTGTTTGCCAGAGGAACGGGCCGTGTTTGGTGTTTGGGGCCTACGGCTGAGAGTGGCCGGCTGGCCCCTGAAAATCCACGATACGCAGGATGGTTCCCAGATCCAAGGTGGCACCACTGCCAAGTCGGGCTGGTTTGATGGTGCAAAGTGGCTCCTGCAATCTGCCATCCAGAAGCGGGGCAGCTGATTTTTGTTTGCCAGAGTAAAGGTCCGTGGTTTGTTTTTGGGGGCATATGGATGGGAGTGGCCGGCTGGCTCCTTAAAATGCTCGATACGCAGGATGGTTCCCAGATCCAAGGTGGCACCAGTGCCAAGTCGGGCTGGTTTGATAGTACCAAGTGGCTCCTGCCATCTGCCATCAAAAAGCTGGGCAGCTGAGTTTTGTTTGCCAGAGAAAAGGGCCGTGGTTTGTGTTTGGGGGCATATGGCTGGGAGTGGCCAGCTGGCTCCTTAAAATGCACGATATGCAAGATGGCTCCCAGACCCAAGGTGGCACCAGTGCCAAGTCGGGTTGGTTTGATAGCACCAAGTGGCTCCTGCAATCTTCCATGATCACGTGAAGAAATACTTTCTGGTTTCAGCCATATGCTCTTTCTTCTCTCCCTCAACTTCTCTATCACCTCTCATCTGTTTCACATGCGCTATCTTCAAGGTCCACAGGCTACTTTTCACAGAATCTTCAGGCCTGATGAAGTAAGAATGATGATTAGAACAGAGCTGGGATCTATTTTCCAGTTTGGATAAAATGCATTCTGCACACAAATCCAAGGAGAAGGTGCTGCCCCGATGCCCAGAAAAACTTTCACTCCTGCTAGTGTTCTACGTCAACCGCAACTTAGTCTGAAAGAAAAGCTTTTTCTCTGAGAGCATCTGAGATGTTTGCATGAAGCACTGATATCTGACATATGCAATTTTGAATAGGAGAGGAAAAAGAAAATGGCAAGGAGTTTTTAATTTTAGTGGTTTCAATTTTAATTTCCGTGCACTTTTTCAAAACTTGTCAGCTCAAATGCCCATCAACATCTTTTAGTCATCTGTAAGTCAGTATTCATATAAAATGTGCTTCAAATCCAAAGAATTTCAAATTTGCACTCCAAGCTTCTATGCCTAGATTTATGATTTCCTACACATATTAGATGAAAGGAAGGCCTTTTTTACTGTGGGAGTGCTGGAACACTGGAACAGGTTGCCCAGAGAAGTTGTGGGTGTCCCCTCCCTGAAAGTATTCAAGGTCACCTTGGACGGGGCTTGGAGCAGCAACAAAGGAGAAGCTTGATGGTAGAGAAACAAAGTTGGACTATAGAAGAAACTCGGATTGAAGTATAGGAGCAAGTTTTCTCTCAGCTCTTGGGGTAAATTCAAAGTTGTACAAAATGACATTTATCTGTGCTATTCACTACTGTAACAGAAAGTTTCATGAAAACTGTACAGAAGATAGTAAATTTTAAAAGAGATAAGAATTACAGCATAAAATCCATGGGATGGGTTACAACATGAGACACTCTGTAAGAGAAAATCTCTGTGTTTCAGCACTTCATCGGGGTAAGATTTCATGAAGTGCCAAAGAAGGCGGCAAAATATCATTCGGGACATTATTTACTGGAATTCAGCCTGGCCATTAGTAGGAACTGGCTTTGAACACATCATGTAGATATACCACACACACTTTCCCTTCACTGAAAAATTACTGTTTACAACGAATAAGCAATTGACGATCAAAATTGATTGAAAGCATCTTAAACATGTCAAGTATTTCATTGTAGATGATCTGTGATCCAAATGCTTCTTCCACCTTCGAGAGGGACAGAAGAATTCTTCCATATCATGATGGTTTAAAATTGTATCAACCAATGTTTTCTGCTGAAAAGATATCATCTATTTTTTTCTATTTTTGGAAGAAAATATTCCTAGACATACAACAGGTGAGAACTAAGTAATTTTAAAGAAACAAATGAAATTAAAATATTCTGTAAATAGAATGAAATGAAAAGCTGTGTTTTAAATAGGAGCTAAATATGAAACAGAATTTTTGTACCAGGCATTTGAATTACTGCACCAGCTCTTTTGCCCATCAAGAGAGACATTTAGCATTTCAGTCTTTTCCAAGGTGTTCATGATCTGCTATGCTGATCTCTGTGTGTGCCTAGGTGTGTGTGGAAGGGGGGGCATGTGAAGGGGAGTGTGTATGTTTGCTTTACAATTGTTGTGGCAGATTCATGCCTCAGCTCCACATTTTGTTTTAAAAAGGTCACACCGAGTGGATATGAAGTTTACTATCAACAAGAGATCAATTCCCAAATCATCCATTTGACTCTCCCTTATAAATCATGTGCTTTGTTGCATATTTTATCAAATATACTTTCAAGCCAGATGGAGGAAGGAGGATGTGGGAATCCCTCCACCATCTTGCAACTTTTATGCAAGTAGGTTTTCAAGAAAATCATCATTTCTCTTTTAAATATGTCTGGAACAGGCATGATGGTAGTGTCAACCTGTTGGAGCTTTTGTTGCTGGAAGAAGTTGTACAAAAGGATTGGTTTTTACATTGACCAGTTACTGAATCAAGCGCAGGAATACATTGGAAATTTAGCTGGGGGTTCCTTTTCCCAGCAGACTACTTCTAGAACGAGCTTGTACACTGAAGCTGACTCTTTTGCTCTCTTTTTGTTTCTTTCCTATTTTCTTGGCTTCTTTGCCACTATCTAGACAATTTTGGAACTTTGTTCCCAACTAAAATGGTTTCAATAGTCTGATTGTGATCATACATTTTTACAAGGAATTTTTAAAATCTTTCCTCGAGTTCAGAAAGTCAAGGACTTAGATCTTTTTCTTCCCTTATCAATATTGCAATGAAATTGATAAATAAAGACCAACTCTTTATTTTTGTTTTTAACCCACGTAGATAATTCCCATCCATTAATCCATTTTGTGGACCAATAGTTGCCATTCTGATGGAAGCTGTCACTTCTTAACAATAGGCATTCTGTGACTATGTTGACAGCACTTTGGGTGAAGATCCTAACTGGTCTTAGATACACATAGGGAGAAATTTGCTCAGCCAGTGTCAGTCTTAAGCATGCGTATCAGAAGATCTTTCTAGAGCTGGGAATTTTCCCATGAAAGGGATTCAGTTAGGGAAGAGACACTTGTGCCAGAGTTTTACATTCTTCTTGAACACTGCTTAAGGAACTTAGATGCCATGTCCATTTGGATCTCTGTCTGCACAGAACTTTGTCATGCCAGTGCTTGAAATGCATCTTGAAGAGAATTCACTAGCACAGAATGAAAGAGAGTGGAAGGGGTTGGTGGGGCTAACCAGGCCCAACCCCCCTGCCTAAACCAGGATACCTAGAGCCTCTTGCCCAGGATTCTATCTGGGTGTACTTTTAATGTCTTCAAAGATCCAGGCTCCACAATCTTTCTGGGCAGTCTGTGCCGTGGTTCAGTCACCCTCACAGTAAAGAAACATTTACTGATGTTCAAAGGCAATCTCCTGTATTTCAGTGTGTGCCCACTGCCTCTTGTCTTTTCCCTCAGCATCACTGAAAAGACACTGATTCCCTCCCCTTTGCACTATTGCTTCCATATGTATGTGTGCTGCCATGTAGAGATATGTCAAAAACCGCCCTGAAGCCCAGGCAGATAATATTCCCTTCATCTACCAGTCAAGTTGATTCATCAGAGGAGTTTAAAGTGATGTTCAGCATGAAATTCCCCTGAAAAATCATGCTAACTAGATTATTTGGTCGTCTTTCATGTGCCTGGCAAGGATTTCCAGGAAGAGCTGCTTCATCAACTTCCTGGGGATAAAAAAGAGGCTGGCTGGTTTGTACTATCGCGAGTCCTCTTAATTGCCTTTTATGAAGATGGGTGTCATTTGCATACATCCACTCTTTAGCCTCTCTTGTCGTCTACATCTTAGCAAAAAGCTTTTCCACTACATCTGGCAAGGAGAAATTGTGCCAGCACAGAAAACATCTCCCATCGTGTTCTAGAAGTTGCAGAGGTGTCTGCCAAGTGTTTGGCAGGAAGAAAAGAAAAGTTGTCCAAAACAGCTTCCAATCGAATGTTCATGTGATTGGAAAAGTCAGGAGAGTGCAAAAGTACTGTTTTCTATCAGTTGGCAAGCTGCACACACAATCCCAGTGTTGTACAGCTTGCTTCTTCACCTTTCCGAAGCTGCCGCTCTCCCCGGCTCCCGGAGCCGAAGTAGCGGCTTCTTCGCGCAAAGACGATTGTGCCGCTCACAGTGCTCTCCTTAGCGCGGCTTCTGCTGAAAGACGCCCGGGAGCGGCTCTTAGCTCCGGACAGCATCCTACCTTCGTCTTTAGCGCCTCTTCTCATCTACATCTCAGCAAAGCGCTTTCCCACTATGTCTGGCTAGGAAAAACTGTGCCAGCACAGAAAACATCTCCCATCGTGTTCTAGAAGTTGCAGAGATGTCTGCCAAGTGTTTGGCAGGAAGAAAAGAAAAGTTGTCCAAAACAGCTTCCAATCGAATGTTCATGTGATTGGAAAAGTCAGGAGAGTGCAAAAGTACTGTTTTCTATCAGTTGGCAAGCTGCACACACAATCCCAGTGTTGTACAGCTTGCTTCTTCACCTTTCCGAAGCTGCCGCTCTCCCCGGCTCCCGGAGCCGAAGAAGCGGCTTCTTCGCGCAAAGACGATTGTGCCGCTCACAGTGCTCTCCTTAGCGCGGCTTCTGCCAAAAGACGCCCAGGAGCGGCTCTTAGCTCCGGACAGCATCCTACCTTCGTCTTTCGCTTCTTTTGTAGTCTACATCTTAGCAAAACGCTTTCCCACTATGTCTGGCTAGGAAAATTGTGCCAGCACAGAAAACATCTCCCATCGTGTTCTAGAAGTTGCAGAGATGTCTGCCAAGTGTTTGGCAGGAAGAAAAGAAAAGTTGTCCAAAACAGCTTCTAATCGAATGTTCATGTGATTGGAAAAGTCAGGAGAGTGCAAAGGTACTGTTTTCTATCAGTTGGCAAGGTGCGCACACAATCCCAGTGTTGTACAGCTTGCTTCTTCACCTTCCTGAAGCTGCCGCTCTCTCCGGCTGCCGGAGCCAAAGAAGCGGCTTCTTCGCGCAAAGACGATTGTGCCGCTCACAGTGCTCTCCTTAGCGCGGCTTCTGCCGAAAGACGCCCCGGAGCGGCTCTTAGCTCCGTACCTTCCAATTCAATTTTTTGGCTCGACAAACCAAATGGTATACTTGCAGCAGTAGGGCAGGACAGTGAACTGGACTTTCTCCTTGTAGAGAGAAGCTAATGAAAAAATTTCACTGCAATCAGAGCAGGCTGTCAAACAAGAAAAATGTCATGAAAATAAGCCAGCCTTATCCTCTTAGTCTTGCTTGTTGTGATTGGCCAAGAATGAAATGTGTCAACTCTGTGTTTCTGGGTATCACATCAGTAACAGGTACTTCAGCTGCTGTCCTTCTCTCCTAAAGTTAAGAACAGAATCCAAGGAATTGTGATTCCATGGTCTCAATTCACCCTATGAAAAAGGAGTGGAAGGTGCAGGGGTCAATTAACTTGAATGGCCTATGTCAATCAGCGGCCACTGATTTCCTGAAGGCTTCAACAGGTTACTTGCCCATGTTTTTCTTGGAATTGTTTTAACCTTTGGTCATGTTTTTCTTGGGATTCTTTTACCCTTTCCCCATTTGTTCAGCCTTTGCTCTCAAGCCTTTGCTGACATTTCCAATATCTCGGTAGCCTGGAAAAGTGTTGTCTTGATTGATCACATCATTATTCCCTTCCAAGGGTCGTTTGCCTCAAGTCTCAGTTTGGCTGGTTTTCTGCGAGTTGATTGTCAGAGGGCAGCAGGTGTTTTGTAAGAGCAAGTACACAATCCCATAGCTTGCTTTTCTTTGGATTTGGCCTGTCTAGAAAATGGAATGACTAAACATCTCTGAGAGGCTTTTCTCTCTCCATTAGGTTTCACTGGAAGGGCAGATGCAAATCGTCTACCTAAAGTCTTGGCACAGAAGAAAGTAGTGGTTTGCTGCTGCATATAGCTAGAAGCTTACAAAAGGAAGGCCTTGGGCTGAGGCCCATTACTTTGGCTAAGTAGAAAAGGACTGTGGGAGGTGAGGCAGCTGAATTAGACGTAAATCAAAAAGTTCTAGAACCGTCGAGTGTTGACAGCGTGGTGCATGGTGGTTGGTTGAATTGTGTTTGTTATGGCTTAAAGCTATGGAACTGATAAAGGCCTGATGTTGGAATCCATAAGGTTAGAGGATTTTTAAGAAATGGTTAAAAAGAAGTACGTAGGCCTTAGATTGGAGTTTTGTTAGCATTGCAGAAAAGTTTCCCATGCAAGCAGAAAAGATTTCCGTGCAAGCAGAAAAGTTTCCCAAGCAGTAGAAGTGAAAAATGGAAACAAGGTTATTTAATGTATATCTTTAGAAGGTTAGCATGAATAGAACTCTGTTCTTTGTCTCTTATCAACTAGTCTTTGTTTTAGCTACGATTACCTATGTTTTATAAGATTGGATAGAATGCTTGTCAAGATGTGTTTTCTGTGTCTGATTGGCTGAATTCTAGTCTGAGATGATTTTATGTATTGCTGTATGAGCCCTGTTGAAGGAGACATTTTTTGGTGTGGATCAGTGAGCTGTCATGTCTCCATTTTGTATTTTGAGACTGATGTGCTGGAAATAAAAGCAAAAATCTCTTCACTGGTCTGGTTACCATGTTATCCATATTTGGATATTTTGCCGCGGCCTAGTGGGTTCCTTTTTTAAGGCGTGGGTTCCTGACACCATTGGACTTATACCTGTCCCGTCCCCCGCATATTGGTGCCTCGTGTGAGGACGTAGAATAGAAGAAAAACAAAGAAAAATCGTGGAAGTACCAGCTGCGGAGACCCAAGTGTTAACAAGGAGCACACTGTATCATCTCTCCCGCCGAAGCCAAGAAAATTGTAAGTAACTTATCTCGGGAGAGCGCTTGGGTGACGTTGGGAGGCAAAATAGAGAAAAAGAAAATTATTAAAAGAACACAAAAATGGGAACGAATTTATCAAAAGTTGAATGGGATGTTTTTCATCAATTAGAGACAATGTTACAAGAAAAAGGTCACTCTGAAATTTCAAAAACTGAGCTTAAAAACTTACTTATCTGGGTTAAAGCGAATACGCAAGATTTAAATCTGCAGTCTGCTTTTACTTTTCATTTTTGGGATCAGATAAACTGGAGAATCTATAAACTAGTCTCTCTCAAAAAAGATGAAAGCTTAAGAGAACTTATGCCGGTTTGTAGAGCGCTGTTGGAGCACTGTTTTAAACAAACTGATAATAATAAGATCAACTTGGACTCAGAAAACAAAGCTTCTGGTTCTGTCTCATTAAATTCCAGTAAACCGGAGACTGTGTGAGTATCGGAGAATGTTACAAGTGTTGTTGCAAATGCTGAAAGCATTGCTTTGAACTATGTTGAACAAAATCTTTCTTCTCTCTCTCTGGGAAAAAATGAGACTCTTTTGGACTTTTCTTCGTGTTGTTCTGTTAATGTAAAAATATGACTCTTGTAAGGGGGATGGAACAAAGTGTGTAAAAGATGGAAATGAAAAAGTGACTGCACTTCCTAAAATTGTTTGTGCAGGGACACTGAAACCTGAATTGGATTCTGTTGGGCCTGGGGTGGAGGCTGAGGTGGCTTCTTCCACTCGGGAAATTGTGGTTCCGGGGAACTCTTTTTCACTTAAGCAAAAACAGGGTTGTTCTGGTGTTTGTCAATCTATAGATACAGAGAAAGAAAAATTGGCTTTAAGGGTGGAGTCCTTTGAAAGGAAGAGATGGAAGAAACTCGCGACTGTGTTGTTGCTGAAATTCAAAAAGCTGGACTTGAAATCTCTGCAACGAAAATTCAACAAGTTTCACCTTAGAAGTACCTGGGATGGAAGATGATGGAAGACGATGGAAGACGACAATAATACCACAGAAAATTCAGATCCGAACCAGAGTCAACAACCTACAAGAGTTACAACAACTTCTAGGAGAAATCAACTGGGTCAGACCGATGCTGGGAATCACCAATGATGAACTGAGTCCGCTCTTCCATTTGCTGAGAGGAAGTTGCGACATCACTTCGCCAAGAACTTTAACCCCTGAAGCTCGTGCTGCTCTCGACAAAGTCACAGAAGCTCTTCAAAAAAGACAAGCTCATGGCTGCGTTCCTGAAAATCCTTTCTTTCTTGCAATCTTAGGAGAGAAGATGCAGCTTTGTGGTCTCATTTTCCAGTGGGATGCCGCAGAACAAGATCCTTTGTTAATAATGGAATGGGTTTTTCCTCCCTACAGGTTTTCAAAGACCATTTGCTCAGTTTTAGAAATGATTGCATACATTATAATTAAGGCTAGAACCAGATTGTTAACTTTGGCAGGTCAAGAATGTTCAGTTATCTATTTGCCATTGAAAAATGATTATTTCAATTGGGCAATGCAAAATTCTGATGATTTACAATATGCATTCTTAGGTTTTCCAGGTGTTTGTTCCATACACTCTCCAGCTCACAAACTACTGCAAGCAAAATTGAGTTTCAGAGAAAAACCTAAATTAAGTGAAGAACCTTTACATGCTGTGACTCTCTTCACTGATGGCTCTGGTAAAAGCCACAAGTCCGTTGTGACTTGGTTTAATCAAAAGACTGATGTTTGGGAATCTGATATTCAAACAGTAGAGGGATCCCCTCAAATTGTTGAGCTTGCTGCAGTAGTTTGAGCTTTTCAGCTGTTTCCTCAGCCTTTTAATTTGGTCACAGATTCTGCTTATGTTGCTAATGTAGTCAGGAGAATAGAAGGTTCCATTTTAAAGGATGTTAGTAATGAAACTGTACATCGTTGGCTTTCATGTCTTTTTATAACTTTGCAATATAGAACTAATCCATATTTTGTTTCTCACATTAGGGCGCATTCTTCACTTCCTGGATTTTTAGTGGAAGGAAATGCAAGAGCGGACAAGCTGACAATGGTCATTTCTAACACATTGTCAAATATTTTTGAACAAGCAAAATTGAGTCATGCCTTTTTCCACCAAAATGCACAAGCACTCATGCGAATGTTCCAAATCACTAAAAGTCAAGCTAAAGCTATCATTCATACTTGCCCTGACTGTCAATTGGTACAACCTCCTGTTTCTACAGGAGCAATCAACCCCCGAGGCTTACAAAGCCTACAGTTGTGGCAAACAGGTGTTACTAAATAGCCTTCTTTTGGTAAATTTAAAAATATTCATGTTTCCATAGACACGTTCTCTGGTGCAGTTTTTGCTTCCCTTCACACAGGTGAAACTGGCAGCCATGCCTGTCATCATTTCCTGCAAGCTTTTGCTTCATTGGGTATACCCCAAGAAGTAAAAACTGACAATGGTCCCGCATACATATCTCAAAAATTGGCCACATTTTTAAATGAATGGGGTGTTCGACACATTTTTGGTATTCCCCACTCTCCCACAAGCCAAGCAATCATTGAAAGAACACATCAAACCTTAAAACGCGTATTAGATCAACAGAGAGGGGGAACGGAAATCACCCCACAGATGAGACTGAGTAAGGCTTTGTATGGTTTTAATTTTCTAAATAGTTCAAGTACAGAACCAGATCCACCAATCTTTAGACACTTTTCAAATAGCACACAGGCAAAACTGAAAGAACATCCTCCTCTTCTAATTAGAAACCCTGACTCTGGACAGATGGAAGGCCCGTTTCAATTAATAACGTGGGGCAAAGGGTATGCTTCTATTTCCACAGGTGCTGGAAGAATTAAGTGGGTTCCTGCCAAAAACGTCAAACCGTATCGCACTTCAGAACCTGTTGTCGAGCCTAGAACTGAGGAAGCGAGTACGCAGACGTGGACCGAATGGAAGGATCCCGGGTCTCGCCTGACGCCTCTTGTGCCTGACGTTCTTTGTGCATCGGTGGAACCCATGAACTCTGATTTTGTGCCAATGTTATTTATGAGTATACGAATTGAATGCTGAATGTTTGTTTAACAAAGCTAGTTTTTGGCTGAAAATTTAGGTTATTGTTTTTGTTTAGAAAGAATTCTGCCAAAACTTAGTTCTTGAAAGAGATGGGGCAGAATCAAATGGTATACTTGTTTTGCTTGATGTTAATTGTTTTTTGTCGTGCAGATTTGCCTGTGGATCAACCGAAAACGAATGTTTGGGTGACCTTAGCCAAGGCTGCCGGATCGGATACTATATGCCTGTCGAATTCGGAACCAGAAAAGCCTTTCTCAACCTGTTTGGTTGGTGTGCCAGTGAAAGAGTTTCCTTTGGTCAGAAAAGAATCCAATGGTAAACCAGGTGGAATTGACAATGGAAACAGTCCTTCCTTCAATTGGAACATTTGTTCGAAAAAACTTCTCAGGGCAGCAAATGTTTCAAACAGTTGGGATGTGTTTCTGGAGACGGACCAATATCCACGGCAATTGCCAAAAGGGTATTGGATCATTTGCGGAGACAGAGGTTGGCAAGGCATTCCAGCCCACCTTGAAGGTGGCCCTTGTAGCATTGGTATGCTTACCATAATTGCCCCCACTGCCAAAGCAGTGATGAAAAAGAAACAAAGGAAAACAAGAGCTGTTCCTCATTATGATGAGAACTGTCAGAGTGATTTTATGCCTTGGAATGCCGCCAGAAGGCTTTCAGCAGGTATATTTCTACCCCAATTGGCTTCAGCTGTGGCATTGAGACAATTAGATCAAGTTGGATGTTGGCTGAGCAAACAAGCTAATGCCACATCCTCCGCAATCAGTGATATGTTGACCGATGTTGATAGTATTAGACATGCTACTCTTCAAAACAGAGCAGCCATTGATTTTCTTTTACTGGCACAAGGACATGGTTGTGAGGAATTGGAAGGATTGTGTTGTATGAATTTGTCTGATCGTTCTGAATCCATTCACAAAAGCATTCAAAAATTAAAGGATCTGACAGCCCAAATTAAAGAAGATGGAGGTTCCTGGTTGGATGATTTGTTTCAAAATTGGAGTTTTGCACCTTGGCTAAGGCAACTTTGCAAGATAGGTCTTTACATATTAGGTGTTCTAATACTGATATTGATAGTGGCACCTTGTATACTCTGTTGTGTTCGGCGAATGATGAACAAAACAGTCCGAGAAGTTTTTGTCATTCAAGCAGGAGAACTAGGAAGTAGAAGCACAGAGAGTGTACGAAATCTCACGAAAGCAGTAGATGAGGGTATTGACATGAACGAAGGTTTTGAATTAAGGCCTTGGAATCGACCAGAGTTTTTTGAACGATGCCTTGTGACTGTTGCCAAACGTGATTCATATCTCTCTTTCAGGGATTGGGTCTTCACAGCATTAAGTTGCTGTGCCGTAATATAGCAATGCTTCAGTTTAGTGAAAATAGGTCTTCAGCAGATAATAAGCAGAAATTTTGCAATAGAGCTATGAAACGCAAATAGCAAGCGACAAGAAAAGGAAAGCTTCTGGGTCAAACAGAGAGGGGGAAATGTTGGAATCCATAAGGTTAGAGGATTTTTAAGAAATGGTTACAAAGAAGTATGTAGGCCTTAGACTGGAGTTTTGTTAGCATTGCAGAAAAGTTTCCCATGCAAGCAGAAAAAGTTTTCCATGCAAGCAGAAAAGTTTCCCAAGCAGTAGACGTGACAAATAACAATAGGCTTCTGTAGAATTGGCTTTAGGATGGCAACAAGGTTATTTAATGTATATCTTTAGAAGGTTAGCATGAATAGAACTCTGTTCTTTGTCTCTTATCAACTAGTCTTTGTTTTAGCTACGATTACCTATGTTTTATAAGATTGGATAGAATGCTTGTCAAGATGTGTTTTCTGTGTCTGATTGGCTGAATTCTAGTCTGAGATGATTTTATGTATTGCTGTATGAGCCCTGTTGAAGGAGACATTTTTTGGTGTGGATCAGTGAGCTGTCATGTCTCCATTTTGTATTTTGAGACTGATGTGCTGGAAATAAAAGCAAAAATCTCTTCACTGGTCTGGTTACCATGTTATCCATATTTGGATATTTTGCCGCGACCTAGTGGGTTCCTTTTTTAAGGCGTGGGCTCCTGACACCATTGGACTTATACCTGTCGCGTCCCCCGCATATTGGTGCCTCGTGTGAGGACGTAGAATAGAAGAAAAACAAAGAAAAATCGTGGAAGTACCAGCTGCGGAGACCCAAGTGTTAACAAGGAGCACACTGTATCATCTCTCCCGCCGAAGCCAAGAAAATTGTAAGTAACTTATCTCGGGAGAGCGCTAGGGTGACGTTGGGAGGCAAAATAGCGAAAAAGAAAATTATTAAAAGAACACAAAAATGGGAACGAATTTATCAAAAGTTGAATGGGATGTTTTTCATCAATTAGAGACAATGTTACAAGAAAAAGGTCACTCTGAAATTTCAAAAACTGAGCTTAAAAACTTACTTATCTGGGTTAAAGCGAATACGCAAGATTTAAATCTGCAGTCTGCTTTTACTTTTCATTTTTGGGATCAGATAAACTGGAGAATCTATAAACTAGTCTCTCTCAAAAAAGATGAAAGCTTAAGAGAACTTATGCCGGTTTGTAGAGCGCTGTTGGAGCGCTGTTTTAAACAAACTGATAATAATAAGATCAACTTGGACTCAGAAAACAAAGCTTCTGGTTCTGTCTCATTAAATTCAAGTAAACGGGAGACTGTGTGAGTATCGGAGAATGTTACAAGTGTTGTTGCAAATGCTGAAAGTATTGCTTTGAACTCTGTTGAACAAAATCTTTCTTCTCTCTCTCTGGGGAAAAATGAGACTCTTTTGGACTTTTCTTTGCGTTGTTCTGTTAATGTAAAAATATGTGACTCTTGTAAGGGGGATGGAACAAAGTGTGTAAAAGATGGAAATGAAAAAGTGACTGTACTTCCTAAAATTGTTTGTGCAGGGACACTGAAACCTGAATTGGATTCTGTTGGGCCTGGGGTGGAGGCTGAGGTGGCTGCTTCCACGCGGGAAATTGTGGTTCTGCGGAACTCGTTTTCACTTAAGCAAAAACATGGTTGTTCTGGTGTTTGTCAATCTATAGATACAGAGAAAGAAAAATTGGCTTTAAGGGTGGAGTCCTTTGAAAGGAAGAGATGGAAGAAACTCGCGACTGTGTTGTTGCTGAAATTCAAAAAGCTGGACTTGAAATCTCTGCAACGAAAATTCAACAAGTTTCACCTTAGAAGTACCTGGGATGGAAGATGATGGAAGACGATGGAAGACGACAAGAAGACCACAGAAAATTCAGATCCGAACCAGAGTCAACAACCTACAAGAGTTACAACAACTTCTAGGAGAAATCAACTGGGTCAGACCGATGCTGGGAATCACCAATGATGAACTGAGTCCGCTCTTCCATTTGCTGAGAGGAAGTTGCGACATCACTTCGCCAAGAACTTTAACCCCTGAAGCTCGTGCTGCTCTCGACAAAGTCACAGAAGCTCTTCAAAAAAGACAAGCTCATCGCTGCGTTCCTGAAAATCCTTTCTTTCTTGCAATCTTAGGAGAGAAGATGCAGCTTTGTGGTCTCATTTTCCAGTGGGATGCCACAGACCAAGATCCTTTGTTAATAATGGAATGGGTTTTTCCTCCCTACAGGTTTTCAAAGACCATTTGCTCAGTTTTAGAAATGATTGCATACATTATAATTAAGGCTAGAACCAGATTGTTAACTTTGGCAGGTCAAGAATGTTCAGTTATCTATTTGCCATTGAAAAATGATTATTTCAATTGGGCAATGCAAAATTCTGATGATTTACAATATGCATTCTTAGGTTTTCCAGGTGTTTGTTCCATACACTATCCAGCTCACAAACTACTGCAAGCAAAATTGAGTTTCAGAGGAAAACCTAAATTAAGTGAAGAACCTTTACATGCTGTGACTCTCTTCACTGATGGCTCTGGTAAAAGCCACAAGTCCGTTGTGACTTGGTTTAATCAAAAGACTGATGTTTGGGAATCTGATATTCAAACAGTAGAGGGATCCCTTCAAATTGTTGAGCTTGCTGCAGTAGTTTGAGCTTTTCAGCTGTTTCCTCAGCCTTTTAATTTGGTCACAGATTCTGCTTATGTTGCTAATGTAGTCAGGAGAATAGAAGGTTCCATTTTAAAGGATGTTAGTAATGAAACTTACATCGTTGGCTTTCATGTCTTTTTATAACTTTCCAATATAGAACTAATCCATATTTTGTTTCTCACATTAGGGCGCATTCTTCACTTCCTGGATTTTTAGTGGAAGGAAATGCAAGAGCGGACAAGCTGACAATGGTCATTTCTAACACATTGTCAAATATTTTTGAACAAGCAAAATTGAGTCATGCCTTTTTCCACCAAAATGCACAAGCACTCATGCGAATGTTCCAAATCACTAAAAGTCAAGCTAAAGCTATCATTCATACTTGCCCTGACTGTCAATTGGTACAACCTCCTGTTTCTACAGGAGCAATCAACCCCCGAGGCTTACAAAGCCTACAGTTGTGGCAAACAGGTGTTACTAAATAGCCTTCTTTTGGTAAATTTAAAAATATTCATGTTTCCATAGACACGTTCTCTGGTGCAGTTTTTGCTTCCCTTCACACAGGTGAAACTGGCAGCCATGCCTGTCATCATTTCCTGCAAGCTTTTGCTTCATTGGGTATACCCCAAGAAGTAAAAACTGACAATGGTCCCGCATACATATCTCAAAAATTGGCCACATTTTTAAATGAATGGGGTGTTCGACACATTTTTGGTATTCCCCACTCTCCCACAAGCCAAGCAATCATTGAAAGAACACATCAAACTTTAAAACGCATATTAGATCAACAGAGAGGGGGAACGGAAATCACCCCACAGATGAGACTGAGTAAGGCTTTGTATGGTTTTAATTTTCTAAATAGTTCAAGTACAGAACCAGATCCACCAATCTTTAGACACTTTTCAAATAGCACACAGGCAAAACTGAAAGAACATCCTCCTCTTCTAATTAGAAACCCTGACTCTGGACAGATGGAAGGCCCGTTTCAATTAATAACGTGGGGCAAAGGGTATGCTTCTATTTCCACAGGTGCTGGAAGAATTAAGTGGGTTCCTGCCAAAAACGTCAAACCGTATCGCACTTCAGAACCTGTTGTCGAGCCTAGAACTGAGGAAGCGAGTACGCAGACGTGGACCGAATGGAAGGATCCCGGGTCTCGCCTGACGCCTCTTGTGCCTGACGTTCTTTGTGCATCGGTGGAACCCATGAACTCTGATTTTGTGCCAATGTTATTTATGAGTATACGAATTGAATGCTGAATGTTTGTTTAACAAAGCTAATTTTTGGCTGAAAATTTAGGTTATTGTTTTTGTTTAGAAAGAATTCTGCCAAAACTTAGTTCTTGAAAGAGATGGGGCAGAATCAAATGGTATACTTGTTTTGCATGATTTTAATTGTTTTTTGTCGTGCAGATTTGCCTGTGGATCAACCGAAAACGAGTGTTTGGGTGACCTTAGCCAAGGCTGCCGGATCGGATACTATATGCCTGTCTAATTCGGAACCAGAAAAGCCTTTCTCAACCTGTTTGGTTGGTGTGCCAGTGAAAGAGTTTCCTTTGGTCAGAAAAGAATCCAATGGTAAACCAGGTGGAATTGACAATGGAAACAGTCCTTCCTTCAATTGGAACATTTGTTTGAAAAAACTTCTCAGGGCAGCAAATGTTTCAAACAGTTGGGATGTGTTTCTGGAGACGGACCAATATCCACGGCAATTGCCAGAAGGGTATTGGATCATTTGCGGAGACAGAGGTTGGCAAGGCATTCCAGCCCACCTTGAAGGTGGCCCTTGTAGCATTGGTATGCTTACCATAATTGCCCCCACTGCCAAAGCAGTGATGAAAAAGAAACAAAGGAAAACAAGAGCTGTTCCTCATTATGATGAGAACTGTCAGAGTGATTTTATGCCTTGGAATGCCGCCAGAAGGCTTTCAGCAGGTATATTTCTACCCCAATTGGCTTCAGCTGTGGCATTGAGACAATTAGATCGAGTTGGATGTTGGCTGAGCAAACAAGCTAATGCCACATCCTTCGCAATCAGTGATATGTTGACCGATGTTGATAGTATTAGACATGCTACTCTTCAAAACAGAGCAGCCATTGATTTTCTCTTACTGGCACAAGGACATGGTTGTGAGGAATTGGAAGGATTGTGTTGTATGAATTTGTCTGATCGTTCTGAATCCATTCACAAAAGCATTCAAAAATTAAAGGATCTGACAGCCCAAATTAAAGAAGATGGAGGTTCCTGGTTGGATGATTTGTTTCAAAATTGGAGTTTTGCACCTTGGCTAAGGCAACTTTGCAAGATAGGTCTTTACATATTAGGTGTTCTAATACTGATATTGATAGTGGCACCTTGTATACTCTGTTGTGTTCGGCGAATGATGAACAAAACAGTCCGAGAAGTTTTTGTCATTCAAGCAGGAGAATTAGGAAGTAGAAGCACAGAGAGTGTACGAAATCTCACGAAAGCAGTAGATGAGGGTATTGACATGAACGAAGGTTTTGAATTAAGGCCTTGGAATCGACCAGAGTTTTTTGAACGATGCCTTGTGACTGTTGCCAAACGTGATTCATATCTCTCTTTCAGGGATTGGGTCTTCACAGCATTAAGTTGCTGTGCCGTAATATAGCAATGCTTCAGTTTAGTGAAAATAGGTCTTCAGCAGATAATAAGCAGAAATTTTGCAATAGAGCTATGAAACGCAAATAGCAAGCGACAAGAAAATGAAAGCTTCTGGGTCAAACAGAGAGGGGGAAATGTTGGAATCCATAAGGTTAGAGGATTTTTAAGAAATGGTTACAAAGAAGTATGTAGGCCTTAGACTGGAGTTTTGTTAGCATTGCAGAAAAGTTTCCCATGCAAGCAGAAAAAGTTTTCCATGCAAGCAGAAAAGTTTCCCAAGCAGTAGACGTGACAAATAACAATAGGCTTCTGTAGAATTGGCTTTAGGATGGCAACAAGGTTATTTAATGTATATCTTTAGAAGGTTAGCATGAATAGAACTCTGTTCTTTGTCTCTTATCAACTAGTCTTTGTTTTAGCTACGATTACCTATGTTTTATAAGATTGGATAGAATGCTTGTCAAGATGTGTTTTCTGTGTCTGATTGGCTGAATTCTAGTCTGAGATGATTTTATGTATTGCTGTATGAGCCCTGTTGAAGGAGACATTTTTTGGTGTGGATCAGTGAGCTGTCATGTCTCCATTTTGTATTTTGAGACTGATGTGCTGGAAATAAAAGCAAAAATCTCTTCACTGGTCTGGTTACCATGTTATCCATATTTGGATATTTTGCCGCGACCTAGTGGGTTCCTTTTTTAAGGCGTGGGCTCCTGACACCATTGGACTTATACCTGTCGCGTCCCCCGCATATTGGTGCCTCGTGTGAGGACGTAGAATAGAAGAAAAACAAAGAAAAATCGTGGAAGTACCAGCTGCGGAGACCCAAGTGTTAACAAGGAGCACACTGTATCATCTCTCCCGCCAAAGCCAAGAAAATTGCAAGTAACTTATCTCGGGAGAGCGCTTGGGTGACGTTGGGAGGCAAAATAGGGAAAAAGACAATTATTAAAAGAACACAAAAATGGGAACGAATTTATCAAAAGTTGAATGGGATGTTTTTCATCAATTAGAGACAATGTTACAAGAAAAAGGTCACTCTGAAATTTCAAAAACTGAGCTTAAACACTTACTTATCTGGGTTAAAGCGAATACGCAAGATTTAAATCTGCAGTCTGCTTTTACTTTTCATTTTTGGGATCAGATAAACTGGAGAATCTATAAACTAGTCTCTCTCAAAAAAGATGAAAGCTTAAGAGAACTTATGCCGGTTTGTAGAGCGCTGTTGGAGCGCTGTTTTAAACAAACTGATAATAATAAGATCAACTTGGACTCAGAAAACAAAGCTTCTGGTTCTGTCTCATTAAATTCCAGTAAACCGGAGACTGTGTGAGTATCGGAGAATGTTACAAGTGTTGTTGCAAATGCTGAAAGTATTGCTTTGAACTCTGTTGAACAAAATCTTTCTTCTCTCTCTCTGGGAAAAAATGAGACTCTTTTGGACTTTTCTTTGCGTTGTTCTGTTAATGTAAAAATATGTGACTCTTGTAAGGGGGATGGAACAAAGTGTGTAAAAGATGGAAATGAAAAAGTGACTGTACTTCCTAAAATTGTTTGTGCAGGGACACTGAAACCTGAATTGGATTCTGTTGGGCCTGGGGTGGAGGCTGAGGTGGCTGCTTCCACGCGGGAAATTGTGGTTCCGGGGAACTCGTTTTCACTTAAGCAAAAACATGGTTGTTCTGGTGTTTGTCAATCTATAGATACAGAGAAAGAAAAATTGGCTTTAAGGGTGGAGTCCTTTGAAAGGAAGAGATGGAAGAAACTCGCGACTGTGTTTGTTGCTGAAATTCAAAAAGCTGGACTTGAAATCTCTGCAACGAAAATTCAACAAGTTTCACCTTAGAAGTACCTGGGATGGAAGATGATGGAAGACGATGGAAGACGACAAGAAGACCACAGAAAATTCAGATCCGAGCCAGAGTCAACAACCTACAAGAGTTACAACAACTTCTAGGAGAAATCAACTGGGTCAGACCGATGCTGGGAATCACCAATGATGAACTGAGTCCGCTCTTCCATTTGCTGAGAGGAAGTTGCGACATCACTTCGCCAAGAACTTTAACCCCTGAAGCTCGTGCTGCTCTCGACAAAGTCACAGAAGCTCTTCAAAAAAGACAAGCTCATCGCTGCGTTCCTGAAAATCCTTTCTTTCTTGCAATCTTAGGAGAGAAGATGCAGCTTTGTGGTCTCATTTTCCAGTGGGATGCCACAGAACAAGATCCTTTGTTAATAATGGAATGGGTTTTTCCTCCCTACAGGTTTTCAAAGACCATTTGCTCAGTTTTAGAAATGATTGCATACATTATAATTAAGACTAGAACCAGATTGTTAACTTTGGCAGGTCAAGAATGTTCAGTTATCTATTTGCCATTGAAAAATGATTATTTCAATTGGGCAATGCAAAATTCTGATGATTTACAATATGCATTCTTAGGTTTTCCAGGTGTTTGTTCCATACACTATCCAGCTCACAAACTACTGCAAGCAAAATTGAGTTTCAGAGAAAAACCTAAATTAAGTGAAGAACCTTTACATGCTGTGACTCTCTTCACTGATGGCTCTGGTAAAAGCCACAAGTCCGTTTTGACTTGGTTTAATCAAAAGACTGATGTTTGGGAATCTGATATTCAAACAGTAGAGGGATCCCTTCAAATTGTTGAGCTTGCTGCAGTAGTTTGAGCTTTTCAGCTGTTTCCTCAGCCTTTTAATTTGGTCACAGATTCTGCTTATGTTGCTAATGTAGTCAGGAGAATAGAAGGTTCCATTTTAAAGGATGTTAGTAATGAAACTTTACATCGTTGGCTTTCATGTCTTTTTATAACTTTGCAATATAGAACTAATCCATATTTTGTTTCTCACATTAGGGCGCATTCTTCACTTCCTGGATTTTTAGTGGAAGGAAATGCAAGAGCGGACAAGCTGACAATGGTCATTTCTAACACATTGCCAAATATTTTTGAACAAGCAAAATTGAGTCATGCCTTTTTCCACCAAAATGCACAAGCACTCATGCGAATGTTCCAAATCACTAAAAGTCAAGCTAAAGCTATCATTCATACTTGCCCTGACTGTCAATTGGTACAACCTCCTGTTTCTACAGGAGCAATCAACCCCCGAGGCTTACAAAGCCTACAGTTGTGGCAAACAGGTGTTACTAAATAGCCTTCTTTTGGTAAATTTAAAAATATTCATGTTTCCATAGACACGTTCTCTGGTGCAGTTTTTGCTTCCCTTCACACAGGTGAAACTGGCAGCCATGCCTGTCATCATTTCCTGCAAGCTTTTGCTTCATTGGGTATACCCCAAGAAGTAAAAACTGACAATGGTCCCGCATACATATCTCAAAAATTGGCCACATTTTTAAATGAATGGGGTGTTCGACACATTTTTGGTATTCCCCACTCTCCCACAAGCCAAGCAATCATTGAAAGAACACATCAAACCTTAAAACGCATATTAGATCAACAGAGAGGGGGAACGGAAATCACCCCACAGATGAGACTGAGTAAGGCTTTGTATGGTTTTAATTTTCTAAATAGTTCAAGTACAGAACCAGATCCACCAATCTTTAGACACTTTTCAAATAGCACACAGGCAAAACTGAAAGAACATCCTCCTCTTCTAATTAGAAACCCTGACTCTGGACAGATGGAAGGCCCGTTTCAATTAATAACGTGGGGCAAAGGGTATGCTTCTATTTCCACAGGTGCTGGAAGAATTAAGTGGGTTCCTGCCAAAAACGTCAAACCGTATTGCACTTCAGAACCTGTTGTCGAGCCTAGAACTGAGGAAGCGAGCACGCAGACGTGGACCGAATGGAAGGATCCCGGGTCTCGCCTGACGCCTCTTGTGCCTGACGTTCTTTGTGCATCGGTGGAACCCATGAACTCTGATTTTGTGCCAATGTTATTTATGAGTATACGAATTGAATGCTGAATGTTTGTTTAACAAAGCTAATTTTTGGCTGAAAATTTAGGTTATTGTTTTTGTTTAGAAAGAATTCTGCCAAAACTTAGTTCTTGAAAGAGATGGGGCAGAATCAAATGGTATACTTGTTTTGCATGATTTTAATTGTTTTTTGTCGTGCAGATTTGCCTATGGATCAACCGAAAACGAGTGTTTGGGTGACCTTAGCCAAGGCTGCCGGATCGGATACTATATGCCTGTCTAATTCGGAACCAGAAAAGCCTTTCTCAACCTGTTTGGTTGGTGTGCCAGTGAAAGAGTTTCCTTTGGTCAGAAAAGAATCCAATGGTAAACCAGGTGGAATTGACAATGGAAACAGTCCTTCCTTCAATTGGAACATTTGTTTGAAAAAACTTCTCAGGGCAGCAAATGTTTCAAACAGTTGGGATGTGTTTCTGGAGACGGACCAATATCCACAGCAATTGCCAGAAGGGTATTGGATCATTTGCGGAGACAGAGGTTGGCAAGGCATTCCAGCCCACCTTGAAGGTGGCCCTTGTAGCATTGGTATGCTTACCATAATTGCCCCCACTGCCAAAGCAGTGATGAAAAAGAAACAAAGGAAAACAAGAGCTGTTCCTCATTATGATGAGAACTGTCAGAGTGATTTTATGCCTTGGAATGCTGCCAGAAGGCTTTCAGCAGGTATATTTCTACCCCAATTGGCTTCAGCTGTGGCATTGAGACAATTAGATCGAGTTGGATGTTGGCTGAGCAAACAAGCTAATGCCACATCCTTCGCAATCAGTGATATGTTGACCGATGTTGATAGTATTAGACATGCTACTCTTCAAAACAGAGCAGCCATTGATTTTCTCTTACTGGCACAAGGACATGGTTGTGAGGAATTGGAAGGATTGTGTTGTATGAATTTGTCTGATCGTTCTGAATCCATTCACAAAAGCATTCAAAAATTAAAGGATCAGACAGCCCAAATTAAAGAAGATGGAGGTTCCTGGTTGGATGATTTGTTTCAAAATTGGAGTTTTGCACCTTGGCTAAGGCAACTTTGCAAGATAGGTCTTTACATATTAGGTGTTCTAATACTGATATTGATAGTGGCACCTTGTATACTCTGTTGTGTTCGGCGAATGATGAACAAAACAGTCCGAGAAGTTTTTGTCATTCAAGCAGGAGAACTAGGAAGTAGAAGCACAGAGAGTGTACGAAATCTCACGAAAGCAGTAGATGAGGGTATTGACATGAACGAAGGTTTTGAATTAAGGCCTTGGAATCGACCAGAGTTTTTTGAACGATGCCTTGTGACTGTTGCCAAACGTGATTCATATCTCTCTTTCAGGGATTGGGTCTTCACAGCATTAAGTTGCTGTGCCGTAATATAGCAATGCTTCAGTTTAGTGAAAATAGGTCTTCAGCAGATAATAAGCAGAAATTTTGCAATAGAGCTATGAAACGCAAATAGCAAGCGACAAGAAAATGAAAGCTTCTGGGTCAAACAGAGAGGGGGAAATGTTGGAATCCATAAGGTTAGAGGATTTTTAAGAAATGGTTACAAAGAAGTATGTAGGCCTTAGACAGGAGTTTTGTTAGCATTGCAGAAAAGTTTCCCATGCAAGCAGAAAAAGTTTTCCATGCAAGCAGAAAAAGTTTTCCATGCAAGCAGAAAAGTTTCCCAAGCAGTAGACGTGACAAATAACAATAGGCTTCTGTAGAATTGACTTTAGGATGGCAACAAGGTTATTTAATGTATATCTTTAGAAGGTTAGCATGAATAGAACTCTGTTCTTTGTCTCTTATCAACTAGTCTTTGTTTTAGCTACGATTACCTATGTTTTATAAGATTGGATAGAATGCTTGTCAAGATGTGTTTTCTGTGTCTGATTGGCTGAATTCTAGTCTGAGATGATTTTATGTATTGCTGTATGAGCCCTGTTGAAGGAGACATTTTTTGGTGTGGATCAGTGAGCTGTCATGTCTCCATTTTGTATTTTGAGACTGATGTGCTGGAAATAAAAGCAAAAATCTCTTCACTGGTCTGGTTACCATGTTATCCATATTTGGATATTTTGCCGCGACCTAGTGGGTTCCTTTTTTAAGGCGTGGGCTCCTGACACCATTGGACTTATACCTGTCGCGTCCCCCGCATATTGGTGCCTCGTGTGAGGACGTAGAATAGAAGAAAAACAAAGAAAAATCGTGGAAGTACCAGCTGCGGAGACCCAAGTGTTAACAAGGAGCACACTGTATCATCTCTCCCGCCGAAGCCAAGAAAATTGTAAGTAACTTATCTCGGGAGAGCGCTTGGGTGACGTTGGGAGGCAAAATAGCGAAAAAGAAAATTATTAAAAGAACACAAAAATGGGAACGAATTTATCAAAAGTTGAATGGGATGTTTTTCATCAATTAGAGACAATGTTACAAGAAAAAGGTCACTCTGAAATTTCAAAAACTGAGCTTAAAAACTTACTTATCTGGGTTAAAGCGAATACGCAAGATTTAAATCTGCAGTCTGCTTTTACTTTTCATTTTTGGGATCAGATAAACTGGAGAATCTATAAACTAGTCTCTCTCAAAAAAGATGAAAGCTTAAGAGAACTTATGCCGGTTTGTAGAGCGCTGTTGGAGCGCTGTTTTAAACAAACTGATAATAATAAGATCAACTTGGACTCAGAAAACAAAGCTTCTGGTTCTGTCTCATTAAATTCAAGTAAACGGGAGACTGTGTGAGTATCGGAGAATGTTACAAGTGTTGTTGCAAATGCTGAAAGTATTGCTTTGAACTCTGTTGAACAAAATCTTTCTTCTCTCTCTCTGGGGAAAAATGAGACTCTTTTGGACTTTTCTTTGCGTTGTTCTGTTAATGTAAAAATATGTGACTCTTGTAAGGGGGATGGAACAAAGTGTGTAAAAGATGGAAATGAAAAAGTGACTGTACTTCCTAAAATTGTTTGTGCAGGGACACTGAAACCTGAATTGGATTCTGTTGGGCCTGGGGTGGAGGCTGAGGTGGCTGCTTCCACGCGGGAAATTGTGGTTCTGCGGAACTCGTTTTCACTTAAGCAAAAACATGGTTGTTCTGGTGTTTGTCAATCTATAGATACAGAGAAAGAAAAATTGGCTTTAAGGGTGGAGTCCTTTGAAAGGAAGAGATGGAAGAAACTCGCGACTGTGTTGTTGCTGAAATTCAAAAAGCTGGACTTGAAATCTCTGCAACGAAAATTCAACAAGTTTCACCTTAGAAGTACCTGGGATGGAAGATGATGGAAGACGATGGAAGACGACAAGAAGACCACAGAAAATTCAGATCCGAACCAGAGTCAACAACCTACAAGAGTTACAACAACTTCTAGGAGAAATCAACTGGGTCAGACCGATGCTGGGAATCACCAATGATGAACTGAGTCCGCTCTTCCATTTGCTGAGAGGAAGTTGCGACATCACTTCGCCAAGAACTTTAACCCCTGAAGCTCGTGCTGCTCTCGACAAAGTCACAGAAGCTCTTCAAAAAAGACAAGCTCATCGCTGCGTTCCTGAAAATCCTTTCTTTCTTGCAATCTTAGGAGAGAAGATGCAGCTTTGTGGTCTCATTTTCCAGTGGGATGCCACAGAACAAGATCCTTTGTTAATAATGGAATGGGTTTTTCCTCCCTACAGGTTTTCAAAGACCATTTGCTCAGTTTTAGAAATGATTGCATACATTATAATTAAGGCTAGAACCAGATTGTTAACTTTGGCAGGTCAAGAATGTTCAGTTATCTATTTGCCATTGAAAAATGATTATTTCAATTGGGCAATGCAAAATTCTGATGATTTACAATATGCATTCTTAGGTTTTCCAGGTGTTTGTTCCATACACTATCCAGCTCACAAACTACTGCAAGCAAAATTGAGTTTCAGAGGAAAACCTAAATTAAGTGAAGAACCTTTACATGCTGTGACTCTCTTCACTGATGGCTCTGGTAAAAGCCACAAGTCCGTTGTGACTTGGTTTAATCAAAAGACTGATGTTTGGGAATCTGATATTCAAACAGTAGAGGGATCCCTTCAAATTGTTGAGCTTGCTGCAGTAGTTTGAGCTTTTCAGCTGTTTCCTCAGCCTTTTAATTTGGTCACAGATTCTGCTTATGTTGCTAATGTAGTCAGGAGAATAGAAGGTTCCATTTTAAAGGATGTTAGTAATGAAACTTACATCGTTGGCTTTCATGTCTTTTTATAACTTTCCAATATAGAACTAATCCATATTTTGTTTCTCACATTAGGGCGCATTCTTCACTTCCTGGATTTTTAGTGGAAGGAAATGCAAGAGCGGACAAGCTGACAATGGTCATTTCTAACACATTGTCAAATATTTTTGAACAAGCAAAATTGAGTCATGCCTTTTTCCACCAAAATGCACAAGCACTCATGCGAATGTTCCAAATCACTAAAAGTCAAGCTAAAGCTATCATTCATACTTGCCCTGACTGTCAATTGGTACAACCTCCTGTTTCTACAGGAGCAATCAACCCCCGAGGCTTACAAAGCCTACAGTTGTGGCAAACAGGTGTTACTAAATAGCCTTCTTTTGGTAAATTTAAAAATATTCATGTTTCCATAGACACGTTCTCTGGTGCAGTTTTTGCTTCCCTTCACACAGGTGAAACTGGCAGCCATGCCTGTCATCATTTCCTGCAAGCTTTTGCTTCATTGGGTATACCCCAAGAAGTAAAAACTGACAATGGTCCCGCATACATATCTCAAAAATTGGCCACATTTTTAAATGAATGGGGTGTTCGACACATTTTTGGTATTCCCCACTCTCCCACAAGCCAAGCAATCATTGAAAGAACACATCAAACTTTAAAACGCATATTAGATCAACAGAGAGGGGGAACGGAAATCACCCCACAGATGAGACTGAGTAAGGCTTTGTATGGTTTTAATTTTCTAAATAGTTCAAGTACAGAACCAGATCCACCAATCTTTAGACACTTTTCAAATAGCACACAGGCAAAACTGAAAGAACATCCTCCTCTTCTAATTAGAAACCCTGACTCTGGACAGATGGAAGGCCCGTTTCAATTAATAACGTGGGGCAAAGGGTATGCTTCTATTTCCACAGGTGCTGGAAGAATTAAGTGGGTTCCTGCCAAAAACGTCAAACCGTATCGCACTTCAGAACCTGTTGTCGAGCCTAGAACTGAGGAAGCGAGTACGCAGACGTGGACCGAATGGAAGGATCCCGGGTCTCGCCTGACGCCTCTTGTGCCTGACGTTCTTTGTGCATCGGTGGAACCCATGAACTCTGATTTTGTGCCAATGTTATTTATGAGTATACGAATTGAATGCTGAATGTTTGTTTAACAAAGCTAATTTTTGGCTGAAAATTTAGGTTATTGTTTTTGTTTAGAAAGAATTCTGCCAAAACTTAGTTCTTGAAAGAGATGGGGCAGAATCAAATGGTATACTTGTTTTGCATGATTTTAATTGTTTTTTGTCGTGCAGATTTGCCTGTGGATCAACCGAAAACGAGTGTTTGGGTGACCTTAGCCAAGGCTGCCGGATCGGATACTATATGCCTGTCTAATTCGGAACCAGAAAAGCCTTTCTCAACCTGTTTGGTTGGTGTGCCAGTGAAAGAGTTTCCTTTGGTCAGAAAAGAATCCAATGGTAAACCAGGTGGAATTGACAATGGAAACAGTCCTTCCTTCAATTGGAACATTTGTTTGAAAAAACTTCTCAGGGCAGCAAATGTTTCAAACAGTTGGGATGTGTTTCTGGAGACGGACCAATATCCACGGCAATTGCCAGAAGGGTATTGGATCATTTGCGGAGACAGAGGTTGGCAAGGCATTCCAGCCCACCTTGAAGGTGGCCCTTGTAGCATTGGTATGCTTACCATAATTGCCCCCACTGCCAAAGCAGTGATGAAAAAGAAACAAAGGAAAACAAGAGCTGTTCCTCATTATGATGAGAACTGTCAGAGTGATTTTATGCCTTGGAATGCCGCCAGAAGGGTTTCAGCAGGTATATTTCTACCCCAATTGGCTTCAGCTGTGGCATTGAGACAATTAGATCGAGTTGGATGTTGGCTGAGCAAACAAGCTAATGCCACATCCTTCGCAATCAGTGATATGTTGACCGATGTTGATAGTATTAGACATGCTACTCTTCAAAACAGAGCAGCCATTGATTTTCTCTTACTGGCACAAGGACATGGTTGTGAGGAATTGGAAGGATTGTGTTGTATGAATTTGTCTGATCGTTCTGAATCCATTCACAAAAGCATTCAAAAATTAAAGGATCTGACAGCCCAAATTAAAGAAGATGGAGGTTCCTGGTTGGATGATTTGTTTCAAAATTGGAGTTTTGCACCTTGGCTAAGGCAACTTTGCAAGATAGGTCTTTACATATTAGGTGTTCTAATACTGATATTGATAGTGGCACCTTGTATACTCTGTTGTGTTCGGCGAATGATGAACAAAACAGTCCGAGAAGTTTTTGTCATTCAAGCAGGAGAATTAGGAAGTAGAAGCACAGAGAGTGTACGAAATCTCACGAAAGCAGTAGATGAGGGTATTGACATGAACGAAGGTTTTGAATTAAGGCCTTGGAATCGACCAGAGTTTTTTGAACGATGCCTTGTGACTGTTGCCAAACGTGATTCATATCTCTCTTTCAGGGATTGGGTCTTCACAGCATTAAGTTGCTGTGCCGTAATATAGCAATGCTTCAGTTTAGTGAAAATAGGTCTTCAGCAGATAATAAGCAGAAATTTTGCAATAGAGCTATGAAACGCAAATAGCAAGCGACAAGAAAATGAAAGCTTCTGGGTCAAACAGAGAGGGGGAAATGTTGGAATCCATAAGGTTAGAGGATTTTTAAGAAATGGTTACAAAGAAGTATGTAGGCCTTAGACTGGAGTTTTGTTAGCATTGCAGAAAAGTTTCCCATGCAAGCAGAAAAAGTTTTCCATGCAAGCAGAAAAGTTTCCCAAGCAGTAGACGTGACAAATAACAATAGGCTTCTGTAGAATTGGCTTTAGGATGGCAACAAGGTTATTTAATGTATATCTTTAGAAGGTTAGCATGAATAGAACTCTGTTCTTTGTCTCTTATCAACTAGTCTTTGTTTTAGCTACGATTACCTATGTTTTATAAGATTGGATAGAATGCTTGTCAAGATGTGTTTTCTGTGTCTGATTGGCTGAATTCTAGTCTGAGATGATTTTATGTATTGCTGTATGAGCCCTGTTGAAGGAGACATTTTTTGGTGTGGATCAGTGAGCTGTCATGTCTCCATTTTGTATTTTGAGACTGATGTGCTGGAAATAAAAGCAAAAATCTCTTCACTGGTCTGGTTACCATGTTATCCATATTTGGATATTTTGCCGCGACCTAGTGGGTTCCTTTTTTAAGGCGTGGGCTCCTGACACCATTGGACTTATACCTGTCGCGTCCCCCGCATATTGGTGCCTCGTGTGAGGACGTAGAATAGAAGAAAAACAAAGAAAAATCGTGGAAGTACCAGCTGCGGAGACCCAAGTGTTAACAAGGAGCACACTGTATCATCTCTCCCGCCAAAGCCAAGAAAATTGCAAGTAACTTATCTCGGGAGAGCGCTTGGGTGACGTTGGGAGGCAAAATAGGGAAAAAGACAATTATTAAAAGAACACAAAAATGGGAACGAATTTATCAAAAGTTGAATGGGATGTTTTTCATCAATTAGAGACAATGTTACAAGAAAAAGGTCACTCTGAAATTTCAAAAACTGAGCTTAAACACTTACTTATCTGGGTTAAAGCGAATACGCAAGATTTAAATCTGCAGTCTGCTTTTACTTTTCATTTTTGGGATCAGATAAACTGGAGAATCTATAAACTAGTCTCTCTCAAAAAAGATGAAAGCTTAAGAGAACTTATGCCGGTTTGTAGAGCGCTGTTGGAGCGCTGTTTTAAACAAACTGATAATAATAAGATCAACTTGGACTCAGAAAACAAAGCTTCTGGTTCTGTCTCATTAAATTCCAGTAAACCGGAGACTGTGTGAGTATCGGAGAATGTTACAAGTGTTGTTGCAAATGCTGAAAGTATTGCTTTGAACTCTGTTGAACAAAATCTTTCTTCTCTCTCTCTGGGAAAAAATGAGACTCTTTTGGACTTTTCTTTGCGTTGTTCTGTTAATGTAAAAATATGTGACTCTTGTAAGGGGGATGGAACAAAGTGTGTAAAAGATGGAAATGAAAAAGTGACTGTACTTCCTAAAATTGTTTGTGCAGGGACACTGAAACCTGAATTGGATTCTGTTGGGCCTGGGGTGGAGGCTGAGGTGGCTGCTTCCACGCGGGAAATTGTGGTTCCGGGGAACTCGTTTTCACTTAAGCAAAAACATGGTTGTTCTGGTGTTTGTCAATCTATAGATACAGAGAAAGAAAAATTGGCTTTAAGGGTGGAGTCCTTTGAAAGGAAGAGATGGAAGAAACTCGCGACTGTGTTTGTTGCTGAAATTCAAAAAGCTGGACTTGAAATCTCTGCAACGAAAATTCAACAAGTTTCACCTTAGAAGTACCTGGGATGGAAGATGATGGAAGACGATGGAAGACGACAAGAAGACCACAGAAAATTCAGATCCGAGCCAGAGTCAACAACCTACAAGAGTTACAACAACTTCTAGGAGAAATCAACTGGGTCAGACCGATGCTGGGAATCACCAATGATGAACTGAGTCCGCTCTTCCATTTGCTGAGAGGAAGTTGCGACATCACTTCGCCAAGAACTTTAACCCCTGAAGCTCGTGCTGCTCTCGACAAAGTCACAGAAGCTCTTCAAAAAAGACAAGCTCATCGCTGCGTTCCTGAAAATCCTTTCTTTCTTGCAATCTTAGGAGAGAAGATGCAGCTTTGTGGTCTCATTTTCCAGTGGGATGCCACAGAACAAGATCCTTTGTTAATAATGGAATGGGTTTTTCCTCCCTACAGGTTTTCAAAGACCATTTGCTCAGTTTTAGAAATGATTGCATACATTATAATTAAGACTAGAACCAGATTGTTAACTTTGGCAGGTCAAGAATGTTCAGTTATCTATTTGCCATTGAAAAATGATTATTTCAATTGGGCAATGCAAAATTCTGATGATTTACAATATGCATTCTTAGGTTTTCCAGGTGTTTGTTCCATACACTATCCAGCTCACAAACTACTGCAAGCAAAATTGAGTTTCAGAGAAAAACCTAAATTAAGTGAAGAACCTTTACATGCTGTGACTCTCTTCACTGATGGCTCTGGTAAAAGCCACAAGTCCGTTTTGACTTGGTTTAATCAAAAGACTGATGTTTGGGAATCTGATATTCAAACAGTAGAGGGATCCCTTCAAATTGTTGAGCTTGCTGCAGTAGTTTGAGCTTTTCAGCTGTTTCCTCAGCCTTTTAATTTGGTCACAGATTCTGCTTATGTTGCTAATGTAGTCAGGAGAATAGAAGGTTCCATTTTAAAGGATGTTAGTAATGAAACTTTACATCGTTGGCTTTCATGTCTTTTTATAACTTTGCAATATAGAACTAATCCATATTTTGTTTCTCACATTAGGGCGCATTCTTCACTTCCTGGATTTTTAGTGGAAGGAAATGCAAGAGCGGACAAGCTGACAATGGTCATTTCTAACACATTGCCAAATATTTTTGAACAAGCAAAATTGAGTCATGCCTTTTTCCACCAAAATGCACAAGCACTCATGCGAATGTTCCAAATCACTAAAAGTCAAGCTAAAGCTATCATTCATACTTGCCCTGACTGTCAATTGGTACAACCTCCTGTTTCTACAGGAGCAATCAACCCCCGAGGCTTACAAAGCCTACAGTTGTGGCAAACAGGTGTTACTAAATAGCCTTCTTTTGGTAAATTTAAAAATATTCATGTTTCCATAGACACGTTCTCTGGTGCAGTTTTTGCTTCCCTTCACACAGGTGAAACTGGCAGCCATGCCTGTCATCATTTCCTGCAAGCTTTTGCTTCATTGGGTATACCCCAAGAAGTAAAAACTGACAATGGTCCCGCATACATATCTCAAAAATTGGCCACATTTTTAAATGAATGGGGTGTTCGACACATTTTTGGTATTCCCCACTCTCCCACAAGCCAAGCAATCATTGAAAGAACACATCAAACCTTAAAACGCATATTAGATCAACAGAGAGGGGGAACGGAAATCACCCCACAGATGAGACTGAGTAAGGCTTTGTATGGTTTTAATTTTCTAAATAGTTCAAGTACAGAACCAGATCCACCAATCTTTAGACACTTTTCAAATAGCACACAGGCAAAACTGAAAGAACATCCTCCTCTTCTAATTAGAAACCCTGACTCTGGACAGATGGAAGGCCCGTTTCAATTAATAACGTGGGGCAAAGGGTATGCTTCTATTTCCACAGGTGCTGGAAGAATTAAGTGGGTTCCTGCCAAAAACGTCAAACCGTATTGCACTTCAGAACCTGTTGTCGAGCCTAGAACTGAGGAAGCGAGCACGCAGACGTGGACCGAATGGAAGGATCCCGGGTCTCGCCTGACGCCTCTTGTGCCTGACGTTCTTTGTGCATCGGTGGAACCCATGAACTCTGATTTTGTGCCAATGTTATTTATGAGTATACGAATTGAATGCTGAATGTTTGTTTAACAAAGCTAATTTTTGGCTGAAAATTTAGGTTATTGTTTTTGTTTAGAAAGAATTCTGCCAAAACTTAGTTCTTGAAAGAGATGGGGCAGAATCAAATGGTATACTTGTTTTGCATGATTTTAATTGTTTTTTGTCGTGCAGATTTGCCTATGGATCAACCGAAAACGAGTGTTTGGGTGACCTTAGCCAAGGCTGCCGGATCGGATACTATATGCCTGTCTAATTCGGAACCAGAAAAGCCTTTCTCAACCTGTTTGGTTGGTGTGCCAGTGAAAGAGTTTCCTTTGGTCAGAAAAGAATCCAATGGTAAACCAGGTGGAATTGACAATGGAAACAGTCCTTCCTTCAATTGGAACATTTGTTTGAAAAAACTTCTCAGGGCAGCAAATGTTTCAAACAGTTGGGATGTGTTTCTGGAGACGGACCAATATCCACAGCAATTGCCAGAAGGGTATTGGATCATTTGCGGAGACAGAGGTTGGCAAGGCATTCCAGCCCACCTTGAAGGTGGCCCTTGTAGCATTGGTATGCTTACCATAATTGCCCCCACTGCCAAAGCAGTGATGAAAAAGAAACAAAGGAAAACAAGAGCTGTTCCTCATTATGATGAGAACTGTCAGAGTGATTTTATGCCTTGGAATGCTGCCAGAAGGCTTTCAGCAGGTATATTTCTACCCCAATTGGCTTCAGCTGTGGCATTGAGACAATTAGATCGAGTTGGATGTTGGCTGAGCAAACAAGCTAATGCCACATCCTTCGCAATCAGTGATATGTTGACCGATGTTGATAGTATTAGACATGCTACTCTTCAAAACAGAGCAGCCATTGATTTTCTCTTACTGGCACAAGGACATGGTTGTGAGGAATTGGAAGGATTGTGTTGTATGAATTTGTCTGATCGTTCTGAATCCATTCACAAAAGCATTCAAAAATTAAAGGATCAGACAGCCCAAATTAAAGAAGATGGAGGTTCCTGGTTGGATGATTTGTTTCAAAATTGGAGTTTTGCACCTTGGCTAAGGCAACTTTGCAAGATAGGTCTTTACATATTAGGTGTTCTAATACTGATATTGATAGTGGCACCTTGTATACTCTGTTGTGTTCGGCGAATGATGAACAAAACAGTCCGAGAAGTTTTTGTCATTCAAGCAGGAGAACTAGGAAGTAGAAGCACAGAGAGTGTACGAAATCTCACGAAAGCAGTAGATGAGGGTATTGACATGAACGAAGGTTTTGAATTAAGGCCTTGGAATCGACCAGAGTTTTTTGAACGATGCCTTGTGACTGTTGCCAAACGTGATTCATATCTCTCTTTCAGGGATTGGGTCTTCACAGCATTAAGTTGCTGTGCCGTAATATAGCAATGCTTCAGTTTAGTGAAAATAGGTCTTCAGCAGATAATAAGCAGAAATTTTGCAATAGAGCTATGAAACGCAAATAGCAAGCGACAAGAAAATGAAAGCTTCTGGGTCAAACAGAGAGGGGGAAATGTTGGAATCCATAAGGTTAGAGGATTTTTAAGAAATGGTTACAAAGAAGTATGTAGGCCTTAGACAGGAGTTTTGTTAGCATTGCAGAAAAGTTTCCCATGCAAGCAGAAAAAGTTTTCCATGCAAGCAGAAAAAGTTTTCCATGCAAGCAGAAAAGTTTCCCAAGCAGTAGACGTGACAAATAACAATAGGCTTCTGTAGAATTGACTTTAGGATGGCAACAAGGTTATTTAATGTATATCTTTAGAAGGTTAGCATGAATAGAACTCTGTTCTTTGTCTCTTATCAACTAGTCTTTGTTTTAGCTACGATTACCTATGTTTTATAAGATTGGATAGAATGCTTGTCAAGATGTGTTTTCTGTGTCTGATTGGCTGAATTCTAGTCTGAGATGATTTTATGTATTGCTGTATGAGCCCTGTTGAAGGAGACATTTTTTGGTGTGGATCAGTGAGCTGTCATGTCTCCATTTTGTATTTTGAGACTGATGTGCTGGAAATAAAAGCAAAAATCTCTTCACTGGTCTGGTTACCATGTTATCCATATTTGGATATTTTGCCGCGACCTAGTGGGTTCCTTTTTTAAGGCGTGGGCTCCTGACACCATTGGACTTATACCTGTCCCGTCCCCCGCATATTGGTGCCCCGTGTGAGGACGCAGAATAGAAGAAAAACAAAGAAAAATCGTGGAAGTACCAGCTGCGGAGACCCAAGTGTTAACAAGGAGCACACTGTATCATCTCTCCCGCCGAAGCCAAGAAAATTGTAAGTAACTTATCTCGGGAGAGCGCTTGGGTGACGTGGGGAGGCAAAATAGCGAAAAAGAAAATTATTAAAAGAACACAAAAATGGGAACGAATTTATCAAAAGTTGAATGGGATGTTTTTCATCAATTAGAGACAATGTTACAAGAAAAAGGTCACTCTGAAATTTCAAAAACTGAGCTTAAAAACTTACTTATCTGGGTTAAAGCGAATACGCAAGATTTAAATCTGCAGTCTGCTTTTACTTTTCATTTTTGGGATCAGATAAACTGGAGAATCTATAAACTAGTCTCTCTCAAAAAAGATGAAAGCTTAAGAGAACTTATGCCGGTTTGTAGAGCGCTGTTGGAGCGCTGTTTTAAACAAACTGATAATAATAAGATCAACTTGGACTCAGAAAACAAAGCTTCTGGTTCTGTCTCATTAAATTCCAGTAAACCGGAGACTGTGTGAGTATCGGAGAATGTTACAAGTGTTGTTGCAAATGCTGAAAGTATTGCTTTGAACTCTGTTGAACAAAATCTTTCTTCTCTCTCTCTGGGAAAAAATGAGACTCTTTTGGACTTTTCTTTGCGTTGTTCTGTTAATGTAAAAATATGTGACTCTTGTAAGGGGGATGGAACAAAGTGTGTAAAAGATGGAAATGAAAAAGTGACTGTACTTCCTAAAATTGTTTGTGCAGGGACACTGAAACCTGAATTGGATTCTGTTGAGCCTGGGGTGGAGGCTGAGGTGGATTCTTCCACTCGGGAAATTGTGGTTCCGGGGAACTCTTTTTCAGTTAAGCAAAAACATGGTTGTTCTGGTGTTTGTCAATCTATAGATACAGAGAAAGAAAAATTGGCTTTAAGGGTGGAGTCCTTTGAAAGGAAGAGATGGAAGAAACTCGCGACTGTGTTGTTGCTGAAATTCAAAAAGCTGGACTTGAAATCTCTGCAACGAAAATTCAACAAGTTTCACCTTAGAAGTACCTGGGATGGAAGATGATGGAAGACGATGGAAGACGACAATAATACCACAGAAAATTCAGATCCGAACCAGAGTCAACAACCTACAAGAGTTACAACAACTTCTAGGAGAAATCAACTGGGTCAGACCGATGCTGGGAATCACCAATGATGAACTGAGTCCGCTCTTCCATTTGCTGAGAGGAAGTTGCGACATCACTTCGCCAAGAACTTTAACCCCTGAAGCTCGTGCTGCTCTCGACAAAGTCACAGAAGCTCTTCAAAAAAGACAAGCTCATCGCTGCGTTCCTGAAAATCCTTTCTTTCTTGCAATCTTAGGAGAGAAGATGCAGCTTTGTGGTCTCATTTTCCAGTGGGATGCCACAGAACAAGATTCTTTGTTAATAATGGAATGGGTTTTTCCTCCCTACAGGTTTTCAAAGACCATTTGCTCAGTTTTAGAAATGATTGCATACATTATAATTAAGGCTAGAACCAGATTGTTAACTTTGGCAGGTCAAGAATGTCCAGTTATCTATTTGCCATTGAAAAATGATTATTTCAATTGGGCAATGCAAAATTCTGATGATTTACAATATGCATTCTTAGGTTTTCCAGGTGTTTGTTCCATACACTATCCAGCTCACAAACTACTGCAAGCAAAATTGAGTTTCAGAGGAAAACCTAAATTAAGTGAAGAACCTTTACATGCTGTGACTCTCTTCACTGATGGCTCTGGTAAAAGCCACAAGTCCGTTGTGACTTGGTTTAATCAAAAGACTGATGTTTGGGAATCTGATATTCAAACAGTAGAGGGATCCCCTCAAATTGTTGAGCTTGCTGCAGTAGTTTGAGCTTTTCAGCTGTTTCCTCAGCCTTTTAATTTGGTCACAGATTCTGCTTATGTTGCTAATGTAGTCAGGAGAATAGAAGGTTCCATTTTAAAGGATGTTAGTAATGAAACTTTACATCGTTGGCTTTCATGTCTTTTTATAACTTTGCAATATAGAACTAATCCATATTTTGTTTCTCACATTAGGGCGCATTCTTCACTTCCTGGATTTTTAGTGGAAGGAAATGCAAGAGCGGACAAGCTGACAATGGTCATTTCTAACACATTGCCAAATATTTTTGAACAAGCAAAATTGAGTCATGCCTTTTTCCACCAAAATGCACAAGCACTCATGCGAATGTTCCAAATCACTAAAAGTCAAGCTAAAGCTATCATTCATACTTGCCCTGACTGTCAATTGGTACAACCTCCTGTTTCTACAGGAGCAATCAACCCCCGAGGCTTACAAAGCCTACAGTTGTGGCAAACAGGTGTTACTAAATAGCCTTCTTTTGGTAAATTTAAAAATATTCATGTTTCCATAGACACGTTCTCTGGTGCAGTTTTTGCTTCCCTTCACACAGGTGAAACTGGCAGCCATGCCTGTCATCATTTCCTGCAAGCTTTTGCTTCATTGGGTATACCCCAAGAAGTAAAAACTGACAATGGTCCCGCATACATATCTCAAAAATTGGCCACATTTTTAAATGAATGGGGTGTTCGACACATTTTTGGTATTCCCCACTCTCCCACAAGCCAAGCAATCATTGAAAGAACACATCAAACCTTAAAACGCATATTAGATCAACAGAGAGGGGGAACGGAAATCACCCCACAGATGAGACTGAGTAAGGCTTTGTATGGTTTTAATTTTCTAAATAGTTCAAGTACAGAACCAGATCCACCAATCTTTAGACACTTTTCAAATAGCACACAGGCAAAACTGAAAGAACATCCTCCTCTTCTAATTAGAAACCCTGACTCTGGACAGATGGAAGGCCCGTTTCAATTAATAACGTGGGGCAAAGGGTATGCTTCTATTTCCACAGGTGCTGGAAGAATTAAGTGGGTTCCTGCCAAAAACGTCAAACCGTATCGCACTTCAGAACCTGTTGTCGAGCCTAGAACTGAGGAAGCGAGTACGCAGACGTGGACCGAATGGAAGGATCCCGGGTCTCGCCTGACGCCTCTTGTGCCTGACGTTCTTTGTGCATCGGTGGAACCCATGAACTCTGATTTTGTGCCAATGTTATTTATGAGTATACGAATTGAATGCTGAATGTTTGTTTAACAAAGCTAATTTTTGGCTGAAAATTTAGGTTATTGTTTTTGTTTAGAAAGAATTTTGCCAAAACTTAGTTCTTGAAAGAGATGGGGCAGAATCAAATGGTATACTTGTTTTGCTTGATTTTAATTGCTTTTTGTTGTGCAGATTTGCCTGTGGATCAACCGAAAACGAGTGTTTGGGTGACCTTAGCCAAGGCTGCCGGATCGGATACTATATGTCTGTCTAATTCGGAACCAGAAAAGCCTTTCTCAACCTGTTTGGTTGGTGTGCCAGTGAAAGAGTTTCCTTTGGTCAGAAAAGAATCCAATGGTAAACCAGGTGGAATTGACAATGGAAACAGTCCTTCCTTCAATTGGAACATTTGTTCGAAAAAACTTCTCAGGGCAGCAAATGTTTCAAACAGTTGGGATGTGTTTCTGGAGACGGACCAATATCCACGGCAATTGCCAAAAGGGTATTGGATCATTTGCGGAGACAGAGGTTGGCAAGGCATTCCAGCCCACCTTGAAGGTGGCCCTTGTAGCATTGGTATGCTTACCATAATTGCCCCCACTGCCAAAGCAGTGATGAAAAAGAAACAAAGGAAAACAAGAGCTGTTCCTCATTATGATGAGAACTGTCAGAGTGATTTTATGCCTTGGAATGCCACCAGAAGGCTTTCAGCAGGTATATTTCTACCCCAATTGGCTTCAGCTGTGGCATTGAGACAATTAGATCAAGTTGGATGTTGGCTGAGCAAACAAGCTAATGCCACATCCTCCGCAATCAGTGATATGTGGACCGATGTTGATAGTATTAGACATGCTACTCTTCAAAACAGAGCAGCCATTGATTTTCTCTTACTGGCACAAGGACATGGTTGTGAGGAATTGGAAGGATTGTGTTGTATGAATTTGTCTGATCGTTCTGAATCCATTCACAAAAGCATTCAAAAATTAAAGGATCTGACAGCCCAAATTAAAGAAGATGGAGGTTCCTGGTTGGATGATTTGTTTCAAAATTGGAGTTTTGCACCTTGGCTAAGGCAACTTTGCAAGATAGGTCTTTACATATTAGGTGTTCTAATACTGATATTGATAGTGGCACCTTGTATACTCTGTTGTGTTCGGCGAATGATGAACAAAACAGTCCGAGAAGTTTTTGTCATTCAAGCAGGAGAATTAGGAAGTAGAAGCACAGAGAGTGTACGAAATCTCACGAAAGCAGTAGATGAGGGTATTGACATGAACGAAGGTTTTGAATTAAGGCCTTGGAATTGACCAGAGTTTTTTGAACGATGCCTTGTGACTGTTGCCAAACGTGATTCATATCTCTCTTTCAGGGATTGGGTCTTCACAGCATTAAGTTGCTGTGCCGTAATATAGCAATGCTTCAGTTTAGTGAAAATAGGTCTTCAGCAGATAATAAGCAGAAATTTTGCAATAGAGCTATGAAACGCAAATAGCAAGCGACAAGAAAATGAAAGCTTCTGGGTCAAACAGAGAGGGGGAAATGTTGGAATCCATAAGGTTAGAGGATTTTTAAGAAATGGTTACAAAGAAGTATGTAGGCCTTAGACTGGAGTTTTGTTAGCATTGCAGAAAAGTTTCCCATGCAAGCAGAAAAAGTTTTCCATGCAAGCAGAAAAGTTTCCCAAGCAGTAGACGTGACAAATAACAATAGGCTTCTGTAGAATTGGCTTTAGGATGGCAACAAGGTTATTTAATGTATATCTTTAGAAGGTTAGCATGAATAGAACTCTGTTCTTTGTCTCTTATCAACTAGTCTTTGTTTTAGCTACGATTACCTATGTTTTATAAGATTGGATAGAATGCTTGTCAAGATGTGTTTTCTGTGTCTGATTGGCTGAATTCTAGTCTGAGATGATTTTATGTATTGCTGTATGAGCCCTGTTGAAGGAGACATTTTTTGGTGTGGATCAGTGAGCTGTCATGTCTCCATTTTGTATTTTGAGACTGATGTGCTGGAAATAAAAGCAAAAATCTCTTCACTGGTCTGGTTACCATGTTATCCATATTTGGATATTTTGCCGCGGCCTAGTGGGTTCCTTTTTTAAGGCGTGGGTTCCTGACACTATTGGACTTATGCCTGTCCCGTCCCCCGCATATTGGTGCCTCGTGTGAGGACGTAGAATAGAAGAAAAACAAAGAAAAATCGTGGAAGTACCAGCTGCGGAGACCCAAGTGTTAACAAGGAGCACACTGTATCATCTCTCCCGCCGAAGCCAAGAAAATTGTAACTTATCTCGGGAGAGCGCTTGGGTGACGTTGGGAGGCAAAATAGAGAAAAAGAAAATTATTAAAAGAACACAAAAATGGGAACGAATTTATCAAAAGTTGAATGGGATGTTTTTCATCAATTAGAGACAATGTTACAAGAAAAAGGTCACTCTGAAATTTCAAAAACTGAGCTTAAAAACTTACTTATCTGGGTTAAAGCGAATACGCAAGATTTAAATCTGCAGTCTGCTTTTACTTTTCATTTTTGGGATCAGATAAACTGGAGAATCTATAAACTAGTCTCTCTCAAAAAAGATGAAAGCTTAAGAGAACTTATGCCGGTTTGTAGAGCGCTGTTGGAGCACTGTTTTAAACAAACTGATAATAATAAGATCAACTTGGACTCAGAAAACAAAGCTTCTGGTTCTGTCTCATTAAATTCCAGTAAACCGGAGACTGTGTGAGTATCGGAGAATGTTACAAGTGTTGTTGCAAATGCTGAAAGTATTGCTTTGAACTCTGTTGAACAAAATCTTTCTTCTCTCTCTCTGGGAAAAAATGAGACTCTTTTGGACTTTTCTTTGCGTTGTTCTGTTAATGTAAAAATATGTGACTCTTGTAAGGGGGATGGAACAAAGTGTGTAAAAGATGGAAATGAAAAAGTGACTGTACTTCCTAAAATTGTTTGTGCAGGGACACTGAAACCTGAATTGGATTCTGTTGGGCCTGGGGTGGAGGCTGAGGTGGATTCTTCCACTCGGGAAATTGTGGTTCCGGGGAACTCTTTTTCAGTTAAGCAAAAACATGGTTGTTCTGGTGTTTGTCAATCTATAGATACAGAGAAAGAAAAATTGGCTTTAAGGGTGGAGTCCTTTGAAAGGAAGAGATGGAAGAAACTCGCGACTGTGTTGTTGCTGAAATTCAAAAAGCTGGACTTGAAATCTCTGCAACGAAAATTCAACAAGTTTCACCTTAGAAGTACCTGGGATGGAAGATGATGGAAGACGATGGAAGACGACAATAATACCACAGAAAATTCAGATCCGAACCAGAGTCAACAACCTACAAGAGTTACAACAACTTCTAGGAGAAATCAACTGGGTCAGACCGATGCTGGGAATCAACAATGATGAACTGAGTCCGCTCTTCCATTTGCTGAGACGAAGTTGCGACATCACTTCGCCAAGAACTTTAACCCCTGAAGCTCGTGCTGCTCTCGACAAAGTCACAGAAGCTCTTCAAAAAAGACAAGCTCATCGCTGCGTTCCTGAAAATCCTTTCTTTCTTGCAATCTTAGGAGAGAAGATGCAGCTTTGTGGTCTCATTTTCCAGTGGGATGCCACAGAACAAGATCCTTTGTTAATAATGGAATGGGTTTTTCCTCCCTACAGGTTTTCAAAGACCATTTGCTCAGTTTTAGAAATGATTGCATACATTATAATTAAGGCTAGAACCAGATTGTTAACTTTGGCAGGTCAAGAATGTTCAGTTATCTATTTGCCATTGAAAAATGATTATTTCAATTGGGCAATGCAAAATTCTGATGATTTACAATATGCATTCTTAGGTTTTCCAGGTGTTTGTTCCATACACTATCCAGCTCACAAACTACTGCAAGCAAAATTGAGTTTCAGAGAAAAACCTAAATTAAGTGAAGAACCTTTACATGCTGTGACTCTCTTCACTGATGGCTCTGGTAAAAGCCACAAGTCCGTTGTGACTTGGTTTAATCAAAAGACTGATGTTTGGGAATCTGATATTCAAACAGTAGAGGGATCCCCTCAAATTGTTGAGCTTGCTGCAGTAGTTTGAGCTTTTCAGCTGTTTCCTCAGCCTTTTAATTTGGTCACAGATTCTGCTTATGTTGCTAATGTAGTCAGGAGAATAGAAGGTTCCATTTTAAAGGATGTTAGTAATGAAACTTTACATCGTTGGCTTTCATGTCTTTTTATAACTTTGCAATATAGAACTAATCCATATTTTGTTTCTCACATTAGGGCGCATTCTTCACTTCCTGGATTTTTAGTGGAAGGAAATGCAAGAGCGGACAAGCTGACAATGGTCATTTCTAACACATTGCCAAATATTTTTGAACAAGCAAAATTGAGTCATGCCTTTTTCCACCAAAATGCACAAGCACTCATGCGAATGTTCCAAATCACTAAAAGTCAAGCTAAAGCTATCATTCATACTTGCCCTGACTGTCAATTGGTACAACCTCCTGTTTCTACAGGAGCAATCAACCCCCGAGGCTTACAAAGCCTACAGTTGTGGCAAACAGGTGTTACTAAATAGCCTTCTTTTGGTAAATTTAAAAATATTCATGTTTCCATAGACACGTTCTCTGGTGCAGTTTTTGCTTCCCTTCACACAGGTGAAACTGGCAGCCATGCCTGTCATCATTTCCTGCAAGCTTTTGCTTCATTGGGTATACCCCAAGAAGTAAAAACTGACAATGGTCCCGCATACATATCTCAAAAATTGGCCACATTTTTAAATGAATGGGGTGTTCGACACATTTTTGGTATTCCCCACTCTCCCACAAGCCAAGCAATCATTGAAAGAACACATCAAACCTTAAAACGCATATTAGATCAACAGAGAGGGGGAACGGAAATCACCCCACAGATGAGACTGAGTAAGGCTTTGTATGGTTTTAATTTTCTAAATAGTTCAAGTACAGAACCAGATCCACCAATCTTTAGACACTTTTCAAATAGCACACAGGCAAAACTGAAAGAACATCCTCCTCTTCTAATTAGAAACCCTGACTCTGGACAGATGGAAGGCCCGTTTCAATTAATAACGTGGGGCAAAGGGTATGCTTCTATTTCCACAGGTGCTGGAAGAATTAAGTGGGTTCCTGCCAAAAACGTCAAACCGTATCGCACTTCAGAACCTGTTGTCGAGCCTAGAACTGAGGAAGCGAGTACGCAGACGTGGACCGAATGGAAGGATCCAGGGTCTCGCCTGACGCCTCTTGTGCCTGACGTTCTTTGTGCATCGGTGGAACCCATGAACTCTGATTTTGTGCCAATGTTATTTATGAGTATACGAATTGAATGCTGAATGTTTGTTTAACAAAGCTAATTTTTGGCTGAAAATTTAGGTTATTGTTTTTGTTTAGAAAGAATTCTGCCAAAACTTAGTTCTTGAAAGAGATGGGGCAGAATCAAATGGTATACTTGTTTTGCATGATTTTAATTGTTTTTTGTCGTGCAGATTTGCCTGTGGATCAACCGAAAACGAGTGTTTGGGTGACCTTAGCCAAGGCTGCCGGATCGGATACTATATGTCTGTCTAATTCGGAACCAGAAAAGCCTTTCTCAACCTGTTTGGTTGGTGTGCCAGTGAAAGAGTTTCCTTTGGTCAGAAAAGAATCCAATGGTAAACCAGGTGGAATTGACAATGGAAACAGTCCTTCCTTCAATTGGAACATTTGTTCGAAAAAACTTCTCAGGGCAGCAAATGTTTCAAACAGTTGGGATGTGTTTCTGGAGACGGACCAATATCCACGGCAATTGCCAAAAGGGTATTGGATCATTTGCGGAGACAGAGGTTGGCAAGGCATTCCAGCCCACCTTGAAGGTGGCCCTTGTAGCATTGGTATGCTTACCATAATTGCCCCCACTGCCAAAGCAGTGATGAAAAAGAAACAAAGGAAAACAAGAGCTGTTCCTCATTATGATGAGAACTGTCAGAGTGATTTTATGCCTTGGAATGCCACCAGAAGGCTTTCAGCAGGTATATTTCTACCCCAATTGGCTTCAGCTGTGGCATTGAGACAATTAGATCAAGTTGGATGTTGGCTGAGCAAACAAGCTAATGCCACATCCTCCGCAATCAGTGATATGTGGACCGATGTTGATAGTGTTAGACATGCTACTCTTCAAAACAGAGCAGCCATTGATTTTCTCTTACTGGCACAAGGACATGGTTGTGAGGAATTGGAAGGATTGTGTTGTATGAATTTGTCTGATCGTTCTGAATCCATTCACAAAAGCATTCAAAAATTAAAGGATCTGACAGCCCAAATTAAAGAAGATGGAGGTTCCTGGTTGGATGATTTGTTTCAAAATTGGAGTTTTGCACCTTGGCTAAGGCAACTTTGCAAGATAGGTCTTTACATATTAGGTGTTCTAATACTGATATTGATAGTGGCACCTTGTATACTCTGTTGTGTTCGGCGAATGATGAACAAAACAGTCCGAGAAGTTTTTGTCATTCAAGCAGGAGAATTAGGAAGTAGAAGCACAGAGAGTGTACGAAATCTCACGAAAGCAGTAGATGAGGGTATTGACATGAACGAAGGTTTTGAATTAAGGCCTTGGAATTGACCAGAGTTTTTTGAACGATGCCTTGTGACTGTTGCCAAACGTGATTCATATCTCTCTTTCAGGGATTGGGTCTTCACAGCATTAAGTTGCTGTGCCGTAATATAGCAATGCTTCAGTTTAGTGAAAATAGGTCTTCAGCAGATAATAAGCAGAAATTTTGCAATAGAGCTATGAAACGCAAATAGCAAGCGACAAGAAAATGAAAGCTTCTGGGTCAAACAGAGAGGGGGAAATGTTGGAATCCATAAGGTTAGAGGATTTTTAAGAAATGGTTACAAAGAAGTATGTAGGCCTTAGACTGGAGTTTTGTTAGCATTGCAGAAAAGTTTCCCATGCAAGCAGAAAAAGTTTTCCATGCAAGCAGAAAAGTTTCCCAAGCAGTAGACGTGACAAATAACAATAGGCTTCTGTAGAATTGGCTTTAGGATGGCAACAAGGTTATTTAATGTATATCTTTAGAAGGTTAGCATGAATAGAACTCTGTTCTTTGTCTCTTATCAACTAGTCTTTGTTTTAGCTACGATTACCTATGTTTTATAAGATTGGATAGAATGCTTGTCAAGATGTGTTTTCTGTGTCTGATTGGCTGAATTCTAGTCTGAGATGATTTTATGTATTGCTGTATGAGCCCTGTTGAAGGAGACATTTTTTGGTGTGGATCAGTGAGCTGTCATGTCTCCATTTTGTATTTTGAGACTGATGTGCTGGAAATAAAAGCAAAAATCTCTTCACTGGTCTGGTTACCATGTTATCCATATTTGGATATTTTGCCGCGGCCTAGTGGGTTCCTTTTTTAAGGCGTGGGTTCCTGACACTATTGGACTTATGCCTGTCCCGTCCCCCGCATATTGGTGCCTCGTGTGAGGACGTAGAATAGAAGAAAAACAAAGAAAAATCGTGGAAGTACCAGCTGCGGAGACCCAAGTGTTAACAAGGAGCACACTGTATCATCTCTCCCGCCGAAGCCAAGAAAATTGTAACTTATCTCGGGAGAGCGCTTGGGTGACGTTGGGAGGCAAAATAGAGAAAAAGAAAATTATTAAAAGAACACAAAAATGGGAACGAATTTATCAAAAGTTGAATGGGCTGTTTTTCATCAATTAGAGACAATGTTACAAGAAAAAGGTCACTCTGAAATTTCAAAAACTGAGCTTAAAAACTTACTTATCTGGGTTAAAGCGAATACGCAAGATTTAAATCTGCAGTCTGCTTTTACTTTTCATTTTTGGGATCAGATAAACTGGAGAATCTATAAACTAGTCTCTCTCAAAAAAGATGAAAGCTTAAGAGAACTTATGCCGGTTTGTAGAGCGCTGTTGGAGCACTGTTTTAAACAAACTGATAATAATAAGATCAACTTGGACTCAGAAAACAAAGCTTCTGGTTCTGTCTCATTAAATTCCAGTAAACCGGAGACTGTGTGAGTATCGGAGAATGTTACAAGTGTTGTTGCAAATGCTGAAAGTATTGCTTTGAACTCTGTTGAACAAAATCTTTCTTCTCTCTCTCTGGGAAAAAATGAGACTCTTTTGGACTTTTCTTTGCGTTGTTCTGTTAATGTAAAAATATGTGACTCTTGTAAGGGGGATGGAACAAAGTGTGTAAAAGATGGAAATGAAAAAGTGACTGTACTTCCTAAAATTGTTTGTGCAGGGACACTGAAACCTGAATTGGATTCTGTTGGGCCTGGGGTGGAGGCTGAGGTGGCTTCTTCCACTCGGGAAATTGTGGTTCCGGGGAACTCTTTTTCAGTTAAGCAAAAACATGGTTGTTCTGGTGTTTGTCAATCTATAGATACAGAGAAAGAAAAATTGGCTTTAAGGGTGGAGTCCTTTGAAAGGAAGAGATGGAAGAAACTCGCGACTGTGTTGTTGCTGAAATTCAAAAAGCTGGACTTGAAATCTCTGCAACGAAAATTCAACAAGTTTCACCTTAGAAGTACCTGGGATGGAAGATGATGGAAGACGATGGAAGACGACAATAATACCACAGAAAATTCAGATCCGAACCAGAGTCAACAACCTACAAGAGTTACAACAACTTCTAGGAGAAATCAACTGGGTCAGACCGATGGTGGGAATCACCAATGATGAACTGAGTCCGCTCTTCCATTTGCTGAGAGGAAGTTGCGACATCACTTCGCCAAGAACTTTAACCCCTGAAGCTCGTGCTGCTCTCGACAAAGTCACAGAAGCTCTTCAAAAAAGACAAGCTCATCGCTGCGTTCCTGAAAATCCTTTCTTTCTTGCAATCTTAGGAGAGAAGATGCAGCTTTGTGGTCTCATTTTCCAGTGGGATGCCACAGAACAAGATCCTTTGTTAATAATGGAATGGGTTTTTCCTCCCTACAGGTTTTCAAAGACCATTTGCTCAGTTTTAGAAATGATTGCATACATTATAATTAAGGCTAGAACCAGATTGTTAACTTTGGCAGGTCAAGAATGTTCAGTTATCTATTTGCCATTGAAAAATGATTATTTCAATTGGGCAATGCAAAATTCTGATGATTTACAATATGCATTCTTAGGTTTTCCAGGTGTTTGTTCCATACACTATCCAGCTCACAAACTACTGCAAGCAAAATTGAGTTTCAGAGAAAAACCTAAATTAAGTGAAGAACCTTTACATGCTGTGACTCTCTTCACTGATGGCTCTGGTAAAAGCCACAAGTCCGTTGTGACTTGGTTTAATCAAAAGACTGATGTTTGGGAATCTGATATTCAAACAGTAGAGGGATCCCCTCAAATTGTTGAGCTTGCTGCAGTAGTTTGAGCTTTTCAGCTGTTTCCTCAGCCTTTTAATTTGGTCACAGATTCTGCTTATGTTGCTAATGTAGTCAGGAGAATAGAAGGTTCCATTTTAAAGGATGTTAGTAATGAAACTTTACATCGTTGGCTTTCATGTCTTTTTATAACTTTGCAATATAGAACTAATCCATATTTTGTTTCTCACATTAGGGCGCATTCTTCACTTCCTGGATTTTTAGTGGAAGGAAATGCAAGAGCGGACAAGCTGACAATGGTCATTTCTAACACATTGCCAAATATTTTTGAACAAGCAAAATTGAGTCATGCCTTTTTCCACCAAAATGCACAAGCACTCATGCGAATGTTCCAAATCACTAAAAGTCAAGCTAAAGCTATCATTCATACTTGCCCTGACTGTCAATTGGTACAACCTCCTGTTTCTACAGGAGCAATCAACCCCCGAGGCTTACAAAGCCTACAGTTGTGGCAAACAGGTGTTACTAAATAGCCTTCTTTTGGTAAATTTAAAAATATTCATGTTTCCATAGACACGTTCTCTGGTGCAGTTTTTGCTTCCCTTCACACAGGTGAAACTGGCAGCCATGCCTGTCATCATTTCCTGCAAGCTTTTGCTTCATTGGGTATACCCCAAGAAGTAAAAACTGACAATGGTCCCGCATACATATCTCAAAAATTGGCCACATTTTTAAATGAATGGGGTGTTCGACACATTTTTGGTATTCCCCACTCTCCCACAAGCCAAGCAATCATTGAAAGAACACATCAAACCTTAAAACGCATATTAGATCAACAGAGAGGGGGAACGGAAATCACCCCACAGATGAGACTGAGTAAGGCTTTGTATGGTTTTAATTTTCTAAATAGTTCAAGTACAGAACCAGATCCACCAATCTTTAGACACTTTTCAAATAGCACACAGGCAAAACTGAAAGAACATCCTCCTCTTCTAATTAGAAACCCTGACTCTGGACAGATGGAAGGCCCGTTTCAATTAATAACGTGGGGCAAAGGGTATGCTTCTATTTCCACAGGTGCTGGAAGAATTAAGTGGGTTCCTGCCAAAAACGTCAAACCGTATCGCACTTCAGAACCTGTTGTCGAGCCTAGAACTGAGGAAGCGAGTACGCAGACGTGGACCGAATGGAAGGATCCAGGGTCTCGCCTGACGCCTCTTGTGCCTGACGTTCTTTGTGCATCGGTGGAACCCATGAACTCTGATTTTGTGCCAATGTTATTTATGAGTATACGAATTGAATGCTGAATGTTTGTTTAACAAAGCTAGTTTTTGGCTGAAAATTTAGGTTATTGTTTTTGTTTAGAAAGAATTCTGCCAAAACTTAGTTCTTGAAAGAGATGGGGCAGAATCAAATGGTATACTTGTTTTGCTTGATGTTAATTGTTTTTTGTCGTGCAGATTTGCCTGTGGATCAACCGAAAACGAGTGTTTGGGTGACCTTAGCCAAGGCTGCCGGATCGGATACTATATGTCTGTCTAATTCGGAACCAGAAAAGCCTTTCTCAACCTGTTTGGTTGGTGTGCCAGTGAAAGAGTTTCCTTTGGTCAGAAAAGAATCCAATGGTAAACCAGGTGGAATTGACAATGGAAACAGTCCTTCCTTCAATTGGAACATTTGTTCGAAAAAACTTCTCAGGGCAGCAAATGTTTCAAACAGTTGGGATGTGTTTCTGGAGACGGACCAATATCCACGGCAATTGCCAAAAGGGTATTGGATCATTTGCGGAGACAGAGGTTGGCAAGGCATTCCAGCCCACCTTGAAGGTGGCCCTTGTAGCATTGGTATGCTTACCATAATTGCCCCCACTGCCAAAGCAGTGATGAAAAAGAAACAAAGGAAAACAAGAGCTGTTCCTCATTATGATGAGAACTGTCAGAGTGATTTTATGCCTTGGAATGCCACCAGAAGGCTTTCAGCAGGTATATTTCTACCCCAATTGGCTTCAGCTGTGGCATTGAGACAATTAGATCAAGTTGGATGTTGGCTGAGCAAACAAGCTAATGCCACATCCTCTGCAATCAGTGATATGTGGACCGATGTTGATAGTATTAGACATGCTACTCTTCAAAACAGAGCAGCCATTGATTTTCTCTTACTGGCAGAAGGACATGGTTGTGAGGAATTGGAAGGATTGTGTTGTATGAATTTGTCTGATCGTTCTGAATCCATTCACAAAAGCATTCAAAAATTAAAGGATCTGACAGCCCAAATTAAAGAAGATGGAGGTTCCTGGTTGGATGATTTGTTTCAAAATTGGAGTTTTGCACCTTGGCTAAGGCAACTTTGCAAGATAGGTCTTTACATATTAGGTGTTCTAATACTGATATTGATAGTGGCACCTTGTATACTCTGTTGTGTTCGGCGAATGATGAACAAAACAGTCCGAGAAGTTTTTGTCATTCAAGCAGGAGAATTAGGAAGTAGAAGCACAGAGAGTGTACGAAATCTCACGAAAGCAGTAGATGAGGGTATTGACATGAACGAAGGTTTTGAATTAAGGCCTTGGAATCGACCAGAGTTTTTTGAACGATGCCTTGTGACTGTTGCCAAACGTGATTCATATCTCTCTTTCAGGGATTGGGTCTTCACAGCATTAAGTTGCTGTGTCGTAATATAGCAATGCTTCAGTTTAGTGAAAATAGGTCTTCAGCAGATAATAAGCAGAAATTTTGCAATAGAGCTATGAAACGCAAATAGCAAGCGACAAGAAAATGAAAGCTTCTGGGTCAAACAGAGAGGGGGAAATGTTGGAATCCATAAGGTTAGAGGATTTTTAAGAAATGGTTACAAAGAAGTATGTAGGCCTTAGACTGGAGTTTTGTTAGCATTGCAGAAAAGTTTCCCATGCAAGCAGAAAAAGTTTTCCATGCAAGCAGAAAAGTTTCCCAAGCAGTAGACGTGACAAATAACAATAGGCTTCTGTAGAATTGGCTTTAGGATGGCAACAAGGTTATTTAATGTATATCTTTAGAAGGTTAGCATGAATAGAACTCTGTTCTTTGTCTCTTATCAACTAGTCTTTGTTTTAGCTACGATTACCTATGTTTTATAAGATTGGATAGAATGCTTGTCAAGATGTGTTTTCTGTGTCTGATTGGCTGAATTCTAGTCTGAGATGATTTTATGTATTGCTGTATGAGCCCTGTTGAAGGAGACATTTTTTGGTGTGGATCAGTGAGCTGTCATGTCTCCATTTTGTATTTTGAGACTGATGTGCTGGAAATAAAAGCAAAAATCTCTTCACTGGTCTGGTTACCATGTTATCCATATTTGGATATTTTGCCGTGGCCTAGTGGGTTCCTTTTTTACGGCGTGGGTTCCTGACACTATTGGACTTATGCCTGTCCCGTCCCCCGCATATTGGTGCCTCGTGTGAGGACGTAGAATAGAAGAAAAACAAAGAAAAATCGTGGAAGTACCAGCTGCGGAGACCCAAGTGTTAACAAGGAGCACACTGTATCATCTCTCCCGCCGAAGCCAAGAAAATTGTAACTTATCTCGGGAGAGCGCTTGGGTGACGTTGGGAGGCAAAATAGAGAAAAAGAAAATTATTAAAAGAACACAAAAATGGGAACGAATTTATCAAAAGTTGAATGGGATGTTTTTCATCAATTAGAGACAATGTTACAAGAAAAAGGTCACTCTGAAATTTCAAAAACTGAGCTTAAAAACTTACTTATCTGGGTTAAAGCGAATACGCAAGATTTAAATCTGCAGTCTGCTTTTACTTTTCATTTTTGGGATCAGATAAACTGGAGAATCTATAAACTAGTCTCTCTCAAAAAAGATGAAAGCTTAAGAGAACTTATGCCGGTTTGTAGAGCGCTGTTGGAGCACTGTTTTAAACAAACTGATAATAATAAGATCAACTTGGACTCAGAAAACAAAGCTTCTGGTTCTGTCTCATTAAATTCCAGTAAACCGGAGACTGTGTGAGTATCGGAGAATGTTACAAGTGTTGTTGCAAATGCTGAAAGTATTGCTTTGAACTCTGTTGAACAAAATCTTTCTTCTCTCTCTCTGGGAAAAAATGAGACTCTTTTGGACTTTTCTTTGCGTTGTTCTGTTAATGTAAAAATATGTGACTCTTGTAAGGGGGATGGAACAAAGTGTGTAAAAGATGGAAATGAAAAAGTGACTGTACTTCCTAAAATTGTTTGTGCAGGGACACTGAAACCTGAATTGGATTCTGTTGGGCCTGGGGTGGAGGCTGAGGTGGATTCTTCCACTCGGGAAATTGTGGTTCCGGGGAACTCTTTTTCAGTTAAGCAAAAACATGGTTGTTCTGGTGTTTGTCAATCTATAGATACAGAGAAAGAAAAATTGGCTTTAAGGGTGGAGTCCTTTGAAAGGAAGAGATGGAAGAAACTCGCGACTGTGTTGTTGCTGAAATTCAAAAAGCTGGACTTGAAATCTCTGCAACGAAAATTCAACAAGTTTCACCTTAGAAGTACCTGGGATGGAAGATGATGGAAGACGATGGAAGACGACAATAATACCACAGAAAATTCAGATCCGAACCAGAGTCAACAACCTACAAGAGTTACAACAACTTCTAGGAGAAATCAACTGGGTCAGACCGATGCTGGGAATCACCAATGATGAACTGAGTCCGCTCTTCCATTTGCTGAGAGGAAGTTGCGACATCACTTCGCCAAGAACTTTAACCCCTGAAGCTCGTGCTGCTCTCGACAAAGTCACAGAAGCTCTTCAAAAAAGACAAGCTCATCGCTGCGTTCCTGAAAATCCTTTCTTTCTTGCAATCTTAGGAGAGAAGATGCAGCTTTGTGGTCTCATTTTCCAGTGGGATGCCACAGAACAAGATCCTTTGTTAATAATGGAATGGGTTTTTCCTCCCTACAGGTTTTCAAAGACCATTTGCTCAGTTTTAGAAATGATTGCATACATTATAATTAAGGCTAGAACCAGATTGTTAACTTTGGCAGGTCAAGAATGTTCAGTTATCTATTTGCCATTGAAAAATGATTATTTCAATTGGGCAATGCAAAATTCTGATGATTTACAATATGCATTCTTAGGTTTTCCAGGTGTTTGTTCCATACACTATCCAGCTCACAAACTACTGCAAGCAAAATTGAGTTTCAGAGAAAAACCTAAATTAAGTGAAGAACCTTTACATGCTGTGACTCTCTTCACTGATGGCTCTGGTAAAAGCCACAAGTCCGTTGTGACTTGGTTTAATCAAAAGACTGATGTTTGGGAATCTGATATTCAAACAGTAGAGGGATCCCCTCAAATTGTTGAGCTTGCTGCAGTAGTTTGAGCTTTTCAGCTGTTTCCTCAGCCTTTTAATTTGGTCACAGATTCTGCTTATGTTGCTAATGTAGTCAGGAGAATAGAAGGTTCCATTTTAAAGGATGTTAGTAATGAAACTTTACATCGTTGGCTTTCATGTCTTTTTATAACTTTGCAATATAGAACTAATCCATATTTTGTTTCTCACATTAGGGCGCATTCTTCACTTCCTGGATTTTTAGTGGAAGGAAATGCAAGAGCGGACAAGCTGACAATGGTCATTTCTAACACATTGCCAAATATTTTTGAACAAGCAAAATTGAGTCATGCCTTTTTCCACCAAAATGCACAAGCACTCATGCGAATGTTCCAAATCACTAAAAGTCAAGCTAAAGCTATCATTCATACTTGCCCTGACTGTCAATTGGTACAACCTCCTGTTTCTACAGGAGCAATCAACCCCCGAGGCTTACAAAGCCTACAGTTGTGGCAAACAGGTGTTACTAAATAGCCTTCTTTTGGTAAATTTAAAAATATTCATGTTTCCATAGACACGTTCTCTGGTGCAGTTTTTGCTTCCCTTCACACAGGTGAAACTGGCAGCCATGCCTGTCATCATTTCCTGCAAGCTTTTGCTTCATTGGGTATACCCCAAGAAGTAAAAACTGACAATGGTCCCGCATACATATCTCAAAAATTGGCCACATTTTTAAATGAATGGGGTGTTCGACACATTTTTGGTATTCCCCACTCTCCCACAAGCCAAGCAATCATTGAAAGAACACATCAAACCTTAAAACGCATATTAGATCAACAGAGAGGGGGAACGGAAATCACCCCACAGATGAGACTGAGTAAGGCTTTGTATGGTTTTAATTTTCTAAATAGTTCAAGTACAGAACCAGATCCACCAATCTTTAGACACTTTTCAAATAGCACACAGGCAAAACTGAAAGAACATCCTCCTCTTCTAATTAGAAACCCTGACTCTGGACAGATGGAAGGCCCATTTCAATTAATAACGTGGGGCAAAGGGTATGCTTCTATTTCCACAGGTGCTGGAAGAATTAAGTGGGTTCCTGCCAAAAACGTCAAACCGTATCGCACTTCAGAACCTGTTGTCGAGCCTAGAACTGAGGAAGCGAGTACGCAGACGTGGACCGAATGGAAGGATCCAGGGTCTCGCCTGACGCCTCTTGTGCCTGACGTTCTTTGTGCATCGGTGGAACCCATGAACTCTGATTTTGTGCCAATGTTATTTATGAGTATACGAATTGAATGCTGAATGTTTGTTTAACGAAGCTAATTTTTGGCTGAAAATTTAGGTTATTGTTTTTGTTTAGAAAGAATTCTGCCAAAACTTAGTTCTTGAAAGAGATGGGGCAGAATCAAATGGTATACTTGTTTTGCATGATTTTAATTGTTTTTTGTCGTGCAGATTTGCCTGTGGATCAACCGAAAACGAGTGTTTGGGTGACCTTAGCCAAGGCTGCCGGATCGGATACTATATGTCTGTCTAATTCGGAACCAGAAAAGCCTTTCTCAACCTGTTTGGTTGGTGTGCCAGTGAAAGAGTTTCCTTTGGTCAGAAAAGAATCCAATGGTAAACCAGGTGGAATTGACAATGGAAACAGTCCTTCCTTCAATTGGAACATTTGTTCGAAAAAACTTCTCAGGGCAGCAAATGTTTCAAACAGTTGGGATGTGTTTCTGGAGACGGACCAATATCCACGGCAATTGCCAAAAGGGTATTGGATCATTTGCGGAGACAGAGGTTGGCAAGGCATTCCAGCCCACCTTGAAGGTGGCCCTTGTAGCATTGGTATGCTTACCATAATTGCCCCCACTGCCAAAGCAGTGATGAAAAAGAAACAAAGGAAAACAAGAGCTGTTCCTCATTATGATGAGAACTGTCAGAGTGATTTTATGCCTTGGAATGCCACCAGAAGGCTTTCAGCAGGTATATTTCTACCCCAATTGGCTTAAGCTGTGGCATTGAGACAATTAGATCAAGTTGGATGTTGGCTGAGCAAACAAGCTAATGCCACATCCTCCGCAATCAGTGATATGTGGACCGATGTTGATAGTATTAGACATGCTACTCTTCAAAACAGAGCAGCCATTGATTTTCTCTTACTGGCAGAAGGACATGGTTGTGAGGAATTGGAAGGATTGTGTTGTATGAATTTGTCTGATCGTTCTGAATCCATTCACAAAAGCATTCAAAAATTAAAGGATCTGACAGCCCAAATTAAAGAAGATGGAGGTTCCTGGTTGGATGATTTGTTTCAAAATTGGAGTTTTGCACCTTGGCTAAGGCAACTTTGCAAGATAGGTCTTTACATATTAGGTGTTCTAATACTGATATTGATAGTGGCACCTTGTATACTCTGTTGTGTTCGGCGAATGATGAACAAAACAGTCCGAGAAGTTTTTGTCATTCAAGCAGGAGAATTAGGAAGTAGAAGCACAGAGAGTGTACGAAATCTCACGAAAGCAGTAGATGAGGGTATTGACATGAACGAAGGTTTTGAATTAAGGCCTTGGAATCGACCAGAGTTTTTTGAACGATGCCTTGTGACTGTTGCCAAACGTGATTCATATCTCTCTTTCAGGGATTGGGTCTTCACAGCATTAAGTTGCTGTGCCGTAATATAGCAATGCTTCAGTTTAGTGAAAATAGGTCTTCAGCAGATAATAAGCAGAAATTTTGCAATAGAGCTATGAAACGCAAATAGCAAGCGACAAGAAAATGAAAGCTTCTGGGTCAAACAGAGAGGGGGAAATGTTGGAATCCATAAGGTTAGAGGATTTTTAAGAAATGGTTACAAAGAAGTATGTAGGCCTTAGACTGGAGTTTTGTTAGCATTGCAGAAAAGTTTCCCATGCAAGCAGAAAAAGTTTTCCATGCAAGCAGAAAAGTTTCCCAAGCAGTAGACGTGACAAATAACAATAGGCTTCTGTAGAATTGGCTTTAGGATGGCAACAAGGTTATTTAATGTATATCTTTAGAAGGTTAGCATGAATAGAACTCTGTTCTTTGTCTCTTATCAACTAGTCTTTGTTTTAGCTACGATTACCTATGTTTTATAAGATTGGATAGAATGCTTGTCAAGATGTGTTTTCTGTGTCTGATTGGCTGAATTCTAGTCTGAGATGATTTTATGTATTGCTGTATGAGCCCTGTTGAAGGAGACATTTTTTGGTGTGGATCAGTGAGCTGTCATGTCTCCATTTTGTATTTTGAGACTGATGTGCTGGAAATAAAAGCAAAAATCTCTTCACTGGTCTGGTTACCATGTTATCCATATTTGGATATTTTGCCGCGGCCTAGTGGGTTCCTTTTTTAAGGCGTGGGTTCCTGACACTATTGGACTTATGCCTGTCCCGTCCCCCGCATATTGGTGCCTCGTGTGAGGACGTAGAATAGAAGAAAAACAAAGAAAAATCGTGGAAGTACCAGCTGCGGAGACCCAAGTGTTAACAAGGAGCACACTGTATCATCTCTCCCGCCGAAGCCAAGAAAATTGTAACTTATCTCGGGAGAGTGCTTGGGTGACGTTGGGAGGCAAAATAGAGAAAAAGAAAATTATTAAAAGAACACAAAAATGGGAACGAATTTATCAAAAGTTGAATGGGATGTTTTTCATCAATTAGAGACAATGTTACAAGAAAAAGGTCACTCTGAAATTTCAAAAACTGAGCTTAAAAACTTACTTATCTGGGTTAAAGCGAATACGCAAGATTTAAATCTGCAGTCTGCTTTTACTTTTCATTTTTGGGATCAGATAAACTGGAGAATCTATAAACTAGTCTCTCTCAAAAAAGATGAAAGCTTAAGAGAACTTATGCCGGTTTGTAGAGCGCTGTTGGAGCACTGTTTTAAACAAACTGATAATAATAAGATCAACTTGGACTCAGAAAACAAAGCTTCTGGTTCTGTCTCATTAAATTCCAGTAAACCGGAGACTGTGTGAGTATCGGAGAATGTTACAAGTGTTGTTGCAAATGCTGAAAGTATTGCTTTGAACTCTGTTGAACAAAATCTTTCTCCTCTCTCTCTGGGAAAAAATGAGACTCTTTTGGACTTTTCTTCGCGTTGTTCTGTTAATGTAAAAATATGTGACTCTTGTAAGGGGGATGGAACAAAGTGTGTAAAAGATGGAAATGAAAAAGTGACTGTACTTCCTAAAATTGTTTGTGCAGGGACACTGAAACCTGAATTGGATTCTGTTGGGCCTGGGGTGGAGGCTGAGGTGGCTTCTTCCACTCGGGAAATTGTGGTTCCGGGGAACTCTTTTTCAGTTAAGCAAAAACATGGTTGTTCTGGTGTTTGTCAATCTATAGATACAGAGAAAGAAAAATTGGCTTTAAGGGTGGAGTCCTTTGAAAGGAAGAGATGGAAGAAACTCGCGACTGTGTTGTTGCTGAAATTCAAAAAGCTGGACTTGAAATCTCTGCAACGAAAATTCAACAAGTTTCACCTTAGAAGTACCTGGGATGGAAGATGATGGAAGACGATGGAAGACGACAATAATACCACAGAAAATTCAGATCCGAACCAGAGTCAACAACCTACAAGAGTTACAACAACTTCTAGGAGAAATCAACTGGGTCAGACCGATGGTGGGAATCACCAATGATGAACTGAGTCCGCTCTTCCATTTGCTGAGAGGAAGTTGCGACATCACTTCGCCAAGAACTTTAACCCCTGAAGCTCGTGCTGCTCTCGACAAAGTCACAGAAGCTCTTCAAAAAAGACAAGCTCATCGCTGCGTTCCTGAAAATCCTTTCTTTCTTGCAATCTTAGGAGAGAAGATGCAGCTTTGTGGTCTCATTTTCCAGTGGGATGCCACAGAACAAGATCCTTTGTTAATAATGGAATGGGTTTTTCCTCCCTACAGGTTTTCAAAGACCATTTGCTCAGTTTTAGAAATGATTGCATACATTATAATTAAGGCTAGAACCAGATTGTTAACTTTGGCAGGTCAAGAATGTTCAGTTATCTATTTGCCATTGAAAAATGATTATTTCAATTGGGCAATGCAAAATTCTGATGATTTACAATATGCATTCTTAGGTTTTCCAGGTGTTTGTTCCATACACTATCCAGCTCACAAACTACTGCAAGCAAAATTGAGTTTCAGAGAAAAACCTAAATTAAGTGAAGAACCTTTACATGCTGTGACTCTCTTCACTGATGGCTCTGGTAAAAGCCACAAGTCCGTTGTGACTTGGTTTAATCAAAAGACTGATGTTTGGGAATCTGATATTCAAACAGTAGAGGGATCCCCTCAAATTGTTGAGCTTGCTGCAGTAGTTTGAGCTTTTCAGCTGTTTCCTCAGCCTTTTAATTTGGTCACAGATTCTGCTTATGTTGCTAATGTAGTCAGGAGAATAGAAGGTTCCATTTTAAAGGATGTTAGTAATGAAACTTTACATCGTTGGCTTTCATGTCTTTTTATAACTTTGCAATATAGAACTAATCCATATTTTGTTTCTCACATTAGGGCGCATTCTTCACTTCCTGGATTTTTAGTGGAAGGAAATGCAAGAGCGGACAAGCTGACAATGGTCATTTCTAACACATTGCCAAATATTTTTGAACAAGCAAAATTGAGTCATGCCTTTTTCCACCAAAATGCACAAGCACTCATGCGAATGTTCCAAATCACTAAAAGTCAAGCTAAAGCTATCATTCATACTTGCCCTGACTGTCAATTGGTACAACCTCCTGTTTCTACAGGAGCAATCAACCCCCGAGGCTTACAAAGCCTACAGTTGTGGCAAACAGGTGTTACTAAATAGCCTTCTTTTGGTAAATTTAAAAATATTCATGTTTCCATAGACACGTTCTCTGGTGCAGTTTTTGCTTCCCTTCACACAGGTGAAACTGGCAGCCATGCCTGTCATCATTTCCTGCAAGCTTTTGCTTCATTGGGTATACCCCAAGAAGTAAAAACTGACAATGGTCCCGCATACATATCTCAAAAATTGGCCACATTTTTAAATGAATGGGGTGTTCGACACATTTTTGGTATTCCCCACTCTCCCACAAGCCAAGCAATCATTGAAAGAACACATCAAATCTTAAAACGCATATTAGATCAACAGAGAGGGGGAACGGAAATCACCCCACAGATGAGACTGAGTAAGGCTTTGTATGGTTTTAATTTTCTAAATAGTTCAAGTACAGAACCAGATCCACCAATCTTTAGACACTTTTCAAATAGCACACAGGCAAAACTGAAAGAACATCCTCCTCTTCTAATTAGAAACCCTGACTCTGGACAGATGGAAGGCCCGTTTCAATTAATAACGTGGGGCAAAGGGTATGCTTCTATTTCCACAGGTGCTGGAAGAATTAAGTGGGTTCCTGCCAAAAACGTCAAACCGTATCGCACTTCAGAACCTGTTGTCGAGCCTAGAACTGAGGAAGCGAGTACGCAGACGTGGACCGAATGGAAGGATCCCGGGTCTCGCCTGACGCCTCTTGTGCCTGACGTTCTTTGTGCATCGGTGGAACCCATGAACTCTGATTTTGTGCCAATGTTATTTATGAGTATACGAATTGAATGCTGAATGTTTGTTTAACAAAGCTAATTTTTGGCTGAAAATTTAGGTTATTGTTTTTGTTTAGAAAGAATTCTGCCAAAACTTAGTTCTTGAAAGAGATGGGGCAGAATCAAATGGTATACTTGTTTTGCTTGATTTTAATTGTTTTTTGTCGTGCAGATTTGCCTGTGGATCAACCGAAAACGAATGTTTGGGTGACCTTAGCCAAGGCTGCCGGATCGGATACTATATGTCTGTCTAATTCGGAACCAGAAAAGCCTTTCTCAACCTGTTTGGTTGGTGTGCCAGTGAAAGAGTTTCCTTTGGTCAGAAAAGAATCCAATGGTAAACCAGGTGGAATTGACAATGGAAACAGTCCTTCCTTCAATTGGAACATTTGTTCGAAAAAACTTCTCAGGGCAGCAAATGTTTCAAACAGTTGGGATGTGTTTCTGGAGACGGACCAATATCCACGGCAATTGCCAAAAGGGTATTGGATCATTTGCGGAGACAGAGGTTGGCAAGGCATTCCAGCCCACCTTGAAGGTGGCCCTTGTAGCATTGGTATGCTTACCATAATTGCCCCCACTGCCAAAGCAGTGATGAAAAAGAAACAAAGGAAAACAAGAGCTGTTCCTCATTATGATGAGAACTGTCAGAGTGATTTTATGCCTTGGAATGCCGCCAGAAGGCTTTCAGCAGGTATATTTCTACCCCAATTGGCTTCAGCTGTGGCATTGAGACAATTAGATCGAGTTGGATGTTGGCTGAGCAAACAAGCTAATGCCACATCCTCCGCAATCAGTGATATGTTGACCGATGTTGATAGTATTAGACATGCTACTCTTCAAAACAGAGCAGCCATTGATTTTCTTTTACTGGCACAAGGACATGGTTGTGAGGAATTTGAAGGATTGTGTTGTATGAATTTGTCTGATCGTTCTGAATCCATTCACAAAAGCATTCAAAAATTAAAGGATCTGACAGCCCAAATTAAAGAAGATGGAGGTTCCTGGTTGGATGATTTGTTTCAAAATTGGAGTTTTGCACCTTGGCTAAGGCAACTTTGCAAGATAGGTCTTTACATATTAGGTGTTCTAATGCTGATATTGATAGTGGCACCTTGTATACTCTGTTGTCTTCGGCGAATGATGAACAAAACAGCCCGAGAAGTTTTTGTCATTCAAGCAGGAGAATTAGGAAGTAGAAGCACAGAGAGTGTACGAAATCTCACGAAAGCAGTAGATGAGGGTATTGACATGAACGAAGGTTTTGAATTAAGGCCTTGGAATCGACCAGAGTTTTTTGAACGATGCCTTGTGACTGTTGCCAAACGTGGTTCATATCTCTCTTTCAGGGATTGGGTCTTCACAGCATTAAGTTGCTGTGCCGTAAAATAGCAATGCTTCAGTTTAGTGAAAATAGGTCTTCAGCAGATAATAAGCAGAAATTTTGCAATAGAGCTATGAAACGCAAATAGCAAGCGACAAGAAAATGAAAGCTTCTGGGTCAGAGAGGGGGAAATGTTGGAATCCATAAGGTTAGAGGATTTTTAAGAAATGGTTACAAAGAAGTATGTAGGCCTTAGACTGGAGTTTTGTTAGCATTGCAGAAAAGTTTCCCATGCAAGCAGAAAAAGTTTTCCATGCAAGCAGATAAGTAAGTTTTAAGCTCAGTTTTTGAAATTTCAGTGTGACCTTTTTCTTGTAACATTGTCTCTAATTGATGAAAAACATCCCATTCAACTTTTGATAAATTCGTTCCCATTTTTGTGTTCTTTTAATAATTTTCTTTTTCGCTATTTTGCCTCCCAACGTCACCCAAGCGCTCTCCCGAGATAAGTTACTTACAATTTTCTTGGCTTCGGCGGGAGAGATGATACAGTGTGCTCCTTGTTAACACTTGGGTCTCCGCAGCTGGTTCTTCCACGATTTTTCTTTGTTTTTCTTCTATTCTACGTCCTCACAGGAGGCACCAATATGCGGGGGACGCGACAGGTATAAGTCCAATAGTGTCAGGAACCCACGCCTTAAAAAAGGAACCCACTAGGCCGCGGCAAAATATCCAAATATGGATAACATGGTAACCAGACCAGTGAAGAGATTTTTGCTTTTATTTCCAGCACATCAGTCTCAAAATACAAAATGGAGACATGACAGCTCACTGATCCACACCAAAAAATGTCTCCTTCAACAGGGCTCATACAGCAATACATAAAATCATCTCAGACTAGAATTCAGCCAATCAGACACAGAAAACACATCTTGACAAGCATTCTATCCAATCTTATAAAACATAGGTAATCGTAGCTAAAACAAAGACTAGTTGATAAGAGACAAAGAACAGAGTTCTATTCATGCTAACCTTCTAAAGATATACATTAAATAACCTTGTTGCCATCCTAAAGCCAATTCTACAGAAGCCTATTGTTATTTGTCACGTCTACTGCTTGGGAAACTTTTCTGCTTGCATGGAAAACTTTTTCTGCTTGCATGGGAAACTTTTCTGCAATGCTAACAAAACTCCAGTCTAAGGCCTACATACTTCTTTGTAACCATTTCTTAAAAATCCTCTAACCTTATGGATTCCAACATTTCCCCCTCTCTGTTTGACCCAGAAGCTTTCATTTTCTTGTCGCTTGCTATTTGCGTTTCATAGCTCTATTGCAAAATTTCTGCTTATTATCTGCTGAAGACCTATTTTCACTAAACTGAAGCATTGCTATATTACGGCACAGCAACTTAATGCTGTGAAGACCCAATCCCTGAAAGAGAGATATGAATCACGTTTGGCAACAGTCACAAGGCATCGTTCAAAAAACTCTGGTCGATTCCAAGGCCTTAATTCAAAACCTTCGTTCATGTCAATACCCTCATCTACTGCTTTCGTGAGATTTCATACACTCTCTGTGCTTCTACTTCCTAGTTCTCCTGCTTTAATGACAAAAACTTCTCGGACTGTTTTGTTCATCATTCGCCGAACACAACAGAGTATACAAGGTGCCACTATCAATATCAGTATTAGAACACCTAATATGTAAAGACCTATCTTGCAAAGTTGCCTTAGCCAAGGTGCAAAACTCCAATTTTGAAACAAATCATCCAACCAGGAACCTCCATCTTCTTTAATTTGGGCTGTCAGATCCTTTAATTTTTGAATGCTTTTGTGAATGGATTCAGAACGATCAGACAAATTCATACAACACAATCCTTCCAATTCCTCACAACCATGTCCTTGTGCCAGTAAAAGAAAATCAATGGCTGCTCTGTTTTGAAGAGTAGCATGTCTAATACTATCAACATCGGTCAACATATCACTGATTGCGGAGGATGTGGCATTAGCTTGTTTGCTCAGCCAACATCCAACTTGATCTAATTGTCTCAATGCCACAGCTGAAGCCAATTGGGGTAGAAATATACCTGCTGAAAGCCTTCTGGCGGCATTCCAAGGCATAAAATCACTCTGACAGTTCTCATCATAATGAGGAACAGCTCTTGTTTTCCTTTGTTTCTTTTTCATCACTGCTTTGGCAGTGGGGGCAATTATGGTAAGCATACCAATGCTACAAGGGCCACCTTCAAGGTGGGCTGGAATGCCTTGCCAACCTCTGTCTCCGCAAATGATCCAATACCCTTTTGGCAATTGCCGTGGATATTGGTCCGTCTCCAGAAACACATCCCAACTGTTTGAAACATTTGCTGCCCTGAGAAGTTTTTTCGAACAAATGTTCCAATTGAAGGAAGGACTGTTTCCATTGTCAATTCCACCTGGTTTACCATTGGATTCTTTTCTGACCAAAGGAAACTCTTTCACTGGCACACCAACCAAACAGGTTGAGAAAGGCTTTTCTGGTTCCGAATTCGACAGGCATATAGTATCCGATCCGGCAGCCTTGGCTAAGGTCACCCAAACATTCGTTTTCGGTTGATCCACAGGCAAATCTGCACGACAAAAAACAATTAACATCAAGCAAAACAAGTATACCATTTGATTCTGCCCCATCTCTTTCAAGAACTAAGTTTTGGCAGAATTCTTTCTAAACAAAAACAATAACCTAAATTTTCAGCCAAAAACTAGCTTTGTTAAACAAACATTCAGCATTCAATTCGTATACTCATAAATAACATTGGCACAAAATCAGAGTTCATGGGTTCCACCGATGCACAAAGAACGTCAGGCACAAGAGGCGTCAGGCGAGACCCGGGATCCTTCCATTCGGTCCACGTCTGCGTACTCGCTTCCTCAGTTCTAGGCTCGACAACAGGTTCTGAAGTGCGATACGGTTTGACGTTTTTGGCAGGAACCCACTTAATTCTTCCAGCACCTGTGGAAATAGAAGCATACCCTTTGCCCCACGTTATTAATTGAAACGGGCCTTCCATCTGTCCAGAGTCAGGGTTTCTAATTAGAAGAGGAGGATGTTCTTTCAGTTTTGCCTGTGTGCTATTTGAAAAGTGTCTAAAGATTGGTGGATCTGGTTCTGTACTTGAACTATTTAGAAAATTAAAACCATACAAAGCCTTACTCAGTCTCATCTGTGGGGTGATTTCCGTTCCCCCTCTCTGTTGATCTAATATGCGTTTTAAGGTTTGATGTGTTCTTTCAATGATTGCTTGGCTTGTGGGAGAGTGGGGAATACCAAAAATGTGTCGAACACCCCATTCATTTAAAAATGTGGCCAATTTTTGAGATATGTATGCGGGACCATTGTCAGTTTTTACTTCTTGGGGTATACCCAATGAAGCAAAAGCTTGCAGGAAATGATGACAGGCATGGCTGCCAGTTTCACCTGTGTGAAGGGAAGCAAAAACTGCACCAGAGAACGTGTCTATGGAAACATGAATATTTTTAAATTTACCAAAAGAAGGCTATTTAGTAACACCTGTTTGCCACAACTGTAGGCTTTGTAAGCCTCGGGGGTTGATTGCTCCTGTAGAAACAGGAGGTTGTACCAATTGACAGTCAGGGCAAGTATGAATGATAGCTTTAGCTTGACTTTTAGTGATTTGGAACATTCGCATGAGTGCTTGTGCATTTTGGTGGAAAAAGGCATGACTCAATTTTGCTTGTTCAAAAATATTTGGCAATGTGTTAGAAATGACCATTGTCAGCTTGTCCGCTCTTGCATTTCCTTCCACTAAAAATCCAGGAAGTGAAGAATGCGCCCTAATGTGAGAAACAAAATATGGATTAGTTCTATATTGCAAAGTTATAAAAAGACATGAAAGCCAACGATGTAAAGTTTCATTACTAACATCCTTTAAAATGGAACCTTCTATTCTCCTGACTACATTAGCAACATAAGCAGAATCTGTGACCAAATTAAAAGGCTGAGGAAACAGCTGAAAAGCTCAAACTACTGCAGCAAGCTCAACAATTTGAGGGGATCCCTCTACTGTTTGAATATCAGATTCCCAAACATCAGTCTTTTGATTAAACCAAGTCACAACGGACTTGTGGCTTTTACCAGAGCCATCAGTGAAGAGAGTCACAGCATGTAAAGGTTCTTCACTTAATTTAGGTTTTTCTCTGAAACTCAATTTTGCTTGCAGTAGTTTGTGAGCTGGATAGTGTATGGAACAAACACCTGGAAAACCTAAGAATGCATATTGTAAATCATCAGAATTTTGCATTGCCCAATTGAAATAATCATTTTTCAATGGCAAATAGATAACTGAACATTCTTGACCTGCCAAAGTTAACAATCTGGTTCTAGCCTTAATTATAATGTATGCAATCATTTCTAAAACTGAGCAAATGGTCTTTGAAAACCTGTAGGGAGGAAAAACCCATTCCATTATTAACAAAGGATCTTGTTCTGTGGCATCCCACTGGAAAATGAGACCACAAAGCTGCATCTTCTCTCCTAAGATTGCAAGAAAGAAAGGATTTTCAGGAACGCAGCGATGAGCTTGTCTTTTTTGAAGAGCTTCTGTGACTTTGTCGAGAGCAGCACGAGCTTCAGGGGTTAAAGTTCTTGGCGAAGTGATGTCGCAACTTCCTCTCAGCAAATGGAAGAGCGGACTCAGTTCATCATTGGTGATTCCCAGCATCGGTCTGACCCAGTTGATTTCTCCTAGAAGTTGTTGTAACTCTTGTAGGTTGTTGACTCTGGCTCGGATCTGAATTTTCTGTGGTCTTCTTGTCGTCTTCCATCGTCTTCCATCATCTTCCATCCCAGGTACTTCTAAGGTGAAACTTGTTGAATTTTCGTTGCAGAGATTTCAAGTCCAGCTTTTTGAATTTCAGCAACAACACAGTCGCGAGTTTCTTCCATCTCTTCCTTTCAAAGGACTCCACCCTTAAAGCCAATTTTTCTTTCTCTGTATCTATAGATTGACAAACACCAGAACAACCATGTTTTTGCTTAACTGAAAAAGAGTTCCCCGGAACCACAATTTCCCGAGTGGAAGAAGCCACCTCAGCCTCCACCCCAGGCCCAACAGAATCCAATTCAGGTTTCAGTGTCCCTGCACAAACAATTTTAGGAAGTACAGTCACTTTTTCATTTCCATCTTTTACACACTTTGTTCCATCCCCCTTACAAGAGTCACATATTTTTACATTAACAGAACAACGCGAAGAAAAGTCCAAAAGAGTCTCATTTTTTCCCAGAGAGAGAGGAGAAAGATTTTGTTCAACAGAGTTCAAAGCAATACTTTCAGCATTTGCAACAACACTTGTAACATTCTCCGATACTCACACAGTCTCCGGTTTACTGGAATTTAATGAGACAGAACCAGAAGCTTTGTTTTCTGAGTCCAAGTTGATCTTATTATTATCAGTTTGTTTAAAACAGTGCTCCAACAGCGCTCTACAAACCGGCATAAGTTCTCTTAAGCTTTCATCTTTTTTGAGAGAGACTAGTTTATAGATTCTCCAGTTTATCTGATCCCAAAAATGAAAAGTAAATGCAGACTGCAGATTTAAATCTTGCGTATTCGCTTTAACCCAGATAAGTATTTAAGCTCAGTTTTTGAAATTTCAGAGTGACCTTTTTCTTGTAACATTGTCTCTAATTGATGAAAAACATCCCATTCAACTTTTGATAAATTCGTTCCCATTTTTGTGTTCTTTTAATAATTTTCTTTTTCGCTATTTTGCCTCCCAACGTCACCCAAGCGCTCTCCCGAGATAAGTTACAATTTTCTTGGCTTCGGCGGGAGAGATGATACAGTGTGCTCCTTGTTAACACTTGGGTCTCCGCAGCTGGTACTTCCACGATTTTTCTTTGTTTTTCTTCTATTCTACGTCCTCACACGAGGCACCAATATGCGGGGGACGGGACAGGTATAAGTCCAATAGTGTCAGGAACCCACGCCGTAAAAAAGGAACCCACTAGGCCGCGGCAAAATATCCAAATATGGATAACATGGTAACCAGACCAGTGAAGAGATTTTTGCTTTTATTTCCAGCACATCAGTCTCAAAATACAAAATGGAGACATGACAGCTCACTGATCCACACCAAAAAATGTCTCCTTCAACAGGGCTCATACAGCAATACATAAAATCATCTCAGACTAGAATTCAGCCAATCAGACACAGAAAACACATCTTGACAAGCATTCTATCCAATCTTATAAAACATAGGTAATTGTAGCTAAAACAAAGACTAGTTGATAAGAGACAAAGAACAGAGTTCTATTCATGCTAACCTTCTAAAGATATACATTAAATAACCTTGTTGCCATCCTAAAGCCAATTCTACAGAAGCCTATTGTTATTTGTCACGTCTACTGCTTGGGAAACTTTTCTGCTTGCATGGAAAACTTTTTCTGCTTGCATGGGAAACTTTTCTGCAATGCTAACAAAACTCCAGTCTAAGGCCTACATACTTCTTTGTAACCATTTCTTAAAAATCCTCTAACCTTATGGATTCCAACATTTCCCCCTCTCTGTTTGACCCAGAAGCTTTCATTTTCTTGTCGCTTGCTATTTGCGTTTCATAGCTCTATTGCAAAATTTCTGCTTATTATCTGCTGAAGACCTATTTTCACTAAACTGAAGCATTGCTATATTACGGCACAGCAACTTAATGCTGTGAAGACCCAATCCCTGAAAGAGAGATATGAATCACGTTTGGCAACAGTCACAAGGCATCGTTCAAAAAACTCTGGTCGATTCCAAGGCCTTAATTCAAAACCTTCGTTCATGTCAATACCCTCATCTACTGCTTTCGTGAGATTTCGTACACTCTCTGTGCTTCTACTTCCTAATTCTCCTGCTTGAATGACAAAAACTTCTCGGACTGTTTTGTTCATCATTCGCCGAACACAACAGAGTATACAAGGTGCCACTATCAATATCAGTATTAGAACACCTAATATGTAAAGACCTATCTTGCAAAGCTGCCTTAGCCAAGGTGCAAAACTCCAATTTTGAAACAAATCATCCAACCAGGAACCTCCATCTTCTTTAATTTGGGCTGTCAGATCCTTTAATTTTTGAATGCTTTTGTGAATGGATTCAGAACGATCAGACAAATTCATACAACACAATCCTTCCAATTCCTCACAACCATGTCCTTCTGCCAGTAAGAGAAAATCAATGGCTGCTCTGTTTTGAAGAGTAGCATGTCTAATACTATCAACATCGGTCAACATATCACTGATTGCGGAGGATGTGGCATTAGCTTGTTTGCTCAGCCAACATCCAACTCGATCTAATTGTCTCAATGCCACAGCTGAAGCCAATTGGGGTAGAAATATACCTGCTGAAAGCCTTCTGGCGGCATTCCAAGGCATAAAATCACTCTGACAGTTCTCATCATAATGAGGAACAGCTCTTGTTTTCCTTTGTTTCTTTTTCATCACTGCTTTGGCAGTGGGGGCAATTATGGTAAGCATACCAATGCTACAAGGGCCACCTTCAAGGTGGGCTGGAATGCCTTGCCAACCTCTGTCTCCGCAAATGATCCAATACCCTTCTGGCAATTGCCGTGGATATTGGTCCGTCTCCAGAAACACATCCCAACTGTTTGAAACATTTGCTGCCCTGAGAAGTTTTTTCAAACAAATGTTCCAATTGAAGGAAGGACTGTTTCCATTGTCAATTCCACCTGGTTTACCATTGGATTCTTTTCTGACCAAAGGAAACTCTTTCACTGGCACACCAACCAAACAGGTTGAGAAAGGCTTTTCTGGTTCCGAATTATACAGGCATATAGTATCCGATCCAGCAGCCTTGGCTAAGGTCACCCAAACATTCGTTTTCGGTTGATCCACAAGCAAATCTGCACGACAAAAAACAATTAACATCAAGCAAAACAAGTATACCATTTGATTCTGCCCCATCTCTTTCAAGAACTAAGTTTTGGCAGAATTCTTTCTAAACAAAAACAATAACCTAAATTTTCAGCCAAAAACTAGCTTTGTTAAACAAACATTCAGCATTCAATTCGTATACTCATAAATAACATTGGCACAAAATCAGAGTTCATGGCTTCCACCGATGCACAAAGAACGTCAGGCACAAGAGGCGTCAGGCGAGACCCGGGATCCTTCCATTCGGTCCACGTCTGCGTACTCGCTTCCTCAGTTCTAGGCTCGACAACAGGTTCTGAAGTGCGATACGGTTTGACGTTTTTGGCAGGAACCCACTTAATTCTTCCAGCACCTGTGGAAATAGAAGCATACCCTTTGCCCCACGTTATTAATTGAAACGGGCCTTCCATCTGTCCAGAGTCAGGGTTTCTAATTAGAAGAGGAGGATGTTCTTTCAGTTTTGCCTGTGTGCTATTTGAAAAGTGTCTAAAGATTGGTGGATCTGGTTCTGTACTTGAACTATTTAGAAAATTAAAACCATACAAAGCCTTACTCAGTCTCATCTGTGGGGTGATTTCCGTTCCCCCTCTCTGTTGATCTAATATGCGTTTTAAGGTTTGATGTGTTCTTTCAATGATTGCTTGGCTTGTGGGAGAGTGGGGAATACCAAAAATGTGTCGAACACCCCATTCATTTAAAAATGTGGCCAATTTTTGAGATATGTATGCGGGACCATTGTCAGTTTTTACTTCTTGGGGTATACCCAATGAAGCAAAAGCTTGCAGGAAATGATGACAGGCATGGCTGCCAGTTTCACCTGTGTGAAGGGAAGCAAAAACTGCACCAGAGAACGTGTCTATGGAAACATGAATATTTTTAAATTTACCAAAAGAAGGCTATTTAGTAACACCTGTTTGCCACAACTGTAGGCTTTGTAAGCCTCGGGGGTTGATTGCTCCTGTAGAAACAGGAGGTTGTACCAATTGACAGTCAGGGCAAGTATGAATGATAGCTTTAGCTTGACTTTTAGTGATTTGGAACATTCGCATGAGTGCTTGTGCATTTTGGTGGAAAAAGGCATGACTCAATTTTGCTTGTTCAAAAATATTTGGCAATGTGTTAGAAATGACCATTGTCAGCTTGTCCGCTCTTGCATTTCCTTCCACTAAAAATCCAGGAAGTGAAGAATGCGCCCTAATGTGAGAAACAAAATATGGATTAGTTCTATATTGCAAAGTTATAAAAAGACATGAAAGCCAACGATGTAAAGTTTCATTACTAACATCCTTTAAAATGGAACCTTCTATTCTCCTGACTACATTAGCAACATAAGCAGAATCTGTGACCAAATTAAAAGGCTGAGGAAACAGCTGAAAAGCTCAAACTACTGCAGCAAGCTCAACAATTTGAGGGGATCCCTCTACTGTTTGAATATCAGATTCCCAAACATCAGTCTTTTGATTAAACCAAGTCACAACGGACTTGTGGCTTTTACCAGAGCCATCAGTGAAGAGAGTCACAGCATGTAAAGGTTCTTCACTTAATTTAGGTTTTTCTCTGAAACTCAGTTTTGCTTGCAGTAGTTTGTGAGCTGGATAGTGTATGGAACAAACACCTGGAAAACCTAAGAATGCATATTGTAAATCATCAGAATTTTGCATTGCCCAATTGAAATAATCATTTTTCAATGGCAAATAGATAACTGAACATTCTTGACCTGCCAAAGTTAACAATCTGGTTCTAGCCTTAATTATAATGTATGCAATCATTTCTAAAACTGAGCAAATGGTCTTTGAAAACCTGTAGGGAGGAAAAACCCATTCCATTATTAACAAAGGATCTTGTTCTGTGGCATCCCACTGGAAAATGAGACCACAAAGCTGCATCTTCTCTCCTAAGATTGCAAGAAAGAAAGGATTTTCAGGAACGCAGCGATGAGCTTGTCTTTTTTGAAGAGCTTCTGTGACTTTGTCGAGAGCAGCACGAGCTTCAGGGGTTAAAGTTCTTGGCGAAGTGATGTCGCAACTTCCTCTCAGCAAATGGAAGAGCGGACTCAGTTCATCATTGGTGATTCCCAGCATCGGTCTGACCCAGTTGATTTCTCCTAGAAGTTGTTGTAACTCTTGTAGGTTGTTGACTCTGGTTCGGATCTGAATTTTCTGTGGTATTATTGTCGTCTTCCATCGTCTTCCATCATCTTCCATCCCAGGTACTTCTAAGGTGAAACTTGTTGAATTTTCGTTGCAGAGATTTCAAGTCCAGCTTTTTGAATTTCAGCAACAACACAGTCGCGAGTTTCTTCCATCTCTTCCTTTCAAAGGACTCCACCCTTAAAGCCAATTTTTCTTCCTCTGTATCTATAGATTGACAAACACCAGAACAACCATGTTTTTGCTTAACTGAAAAAGAGTTCCCCGGAACACAATTTCCCGAGCGGAAGCAGCCACCTCAGCCTCCACCCCAGGCCCAACAGAATCCAATTCAGGTTTCAGTGTCCCTGCACAAACAATTTTAGGAAGTACAGTCACTTTTTCATTTCCATCTTTTACACACTTTGTTCCATCCCCCTTACAAGAGTCACATATTTTTACATTAACAGAACAACGCGAAGAAAAGTCCAAAAGAGTCTCATTTTTTCCCAGAGAGAGAGAAGAAAGATTTTGTTCAACAGAGTTCAAAGCAATACTTTCAGCATTTGCAACAACACTTGTAACATTCTCCGATACTCACACAGTCTCCGGTTTACTGGAATTTAATGAGACAGAACCAGAAGCTTTGTTTTCTGAGTCCAAGTTGATCTTATTATTATCAGTTTGTTTAAAACAGTGCTCCAACAGCGCTCTACAAACCGGCATAAGTTCTCTTAAGCTTTCATCTTTTTTGAGAGAGACTAGATTATAGATTCTCCAGTTTATCTGATCCCAAAAATGAAAAGTAAAAGCAGACTGCAGATTTAAATCTTGCGTATTCGCTTTAACCCAGATAAGTAAGGTTTTAAGCTCAGTTTTTGAAATTTCAGAGTGACCTTTTTCTTGTAACATTGTCTCTAATTGATGAAAAACATCCCATTCAACTTTTGATAAATTCGTTCCCATTTTTGTGTTCTTTTAATAATTTTCTTTTTCGCTATTTTGCCTCCCAACGTCACCCAAGCGCTGTCCCGAGATAAGTTACTTACAATTTTCTTGGCTTCGGCAGGAGAGATGATACAGTGTGCTCCTTGTTAACACTTGGGTCTCCGCAGCTGGTACTTCCACGATTTTTCTTTGTTTTTCTTCTATTCTACGTCCTCACACGAGGCACCAATATGCGGGGGACGGGAGAGGTATAAGTCCAATGGTGTCAGGAGCCCACGCCTTAAAAAAGGAACCCACTAGGTCGCGGCAAAATATCCAAATATGGATAACATGGTAACCAGACCAGTGAAGAGATTTTTGCTTTTATTTCCAGCACATCAGTCTCAAAATACAAAATGGAGACATGACAGCTCACTGATCCACACCAAAAAATGTCTCCTTCAACAGGGCTCATACAGCAATACATAAAATCATCTCAGACTAGAATTCAGCCAATCAGACACAGAAAACACATCTTGACAAGCATTCTATCCAATCTTATAAAACATAGGTAATTGTAGCTAAAACAAAGACTAGTTGATAAGAGACAAAGAACAGAGTTCTATTCATGCTAACCTTCTAAAGATATACATTAAATAACCTTGTTGCCATCCTAAAGCCAATTCTACAGAAGCCTATTGTTATTTGTCACGTCTACTGCTTGGGAAACTTTTCTGCTTGCATGGAAAACTTTTTCTGCTTGCATGGGAAACTTTTCTGCAATGCTAACAAAACTCCAGTCTAAGGCCTACATACTTCTTTGTAACCATTTCTTAAAAATCCTCTAACCTTATGGATTCCAACATTTCCCCCTCTCTGTTTGACCCAGAAGCTTTCATTTTCTTGTCGCTTGCTATTTGCGTTTCATAGCTCTATTGCAAAATTTCTGCTTATTATCTGCTGAAGACCTATTTTCACTAAACTGAAGCATTGCTATATTACGGCACAGCAACTTAATGCTGTGAAGACCCAATCCCTGAAAGAGAGATATGAATCACGTTTGGCAACAGTCACAAGGCATCGTTCAAAAAACTCTGGTCGATTCCAAGGCCTTAATTCAAAACCTTCGTTCATGTCAATACCCTCATCTACTGCTTTCGTGAGATTTCGTACACTCTCTGTGCTTCTACTTCCTAGTTCTCCTGCTTGAATGACAAAAACTTCTCGGACTGTTTTGTTCATCATTCGCCGAACACAACAGAGTATACAAGGTGCCACTATCAATATCAGTATTAGAACACCTAATATGTAAAGACCTATCTTGCAAAGTTGCCTTAGCCAAGGTGCAAAACTCCAATTTTGAAACAAATCATCCAACCAGGAACCTCCATCTTCTTTAATTTGGGCTGTCAGATCCTTTAATTTTTGAATGCTTTTGTGAATGGATTCGGAATCATCAGACAAATTCATACAACACAATCCTTCCAATTCCTCACAACCATGTCCTTGTGCCAGTAAGAGAAAATCAATGGCTGCTCTGTTTTGAAGAGTAGCATGTCTAATACTATCAACATCGGTCCACATATCACTGATTGCGGAGGATGTGGCATTAGCTTGTTTGCTCAGCCAACATCCAACTCGATCTAATTGTCTCAATGCCACAGCTGAAGCCAATTGGGGTAGAAATATACCTGCTGAAAGCCTTCTGGCGGCATTCCAAGGCATAAAATCACTCTGACAGTTCTCATCATAATGAGGAACAGCTCTTGTTTTCCTTTGTTTCTTTTTCATCACTGCTTTGGCAGTGGGGGCAATTATGGTAAGCATACCAATGCTACAAGGGCCACCTTCAAGGTGGGCTGGAATTCCTTGCCAACCTCTGTCTCCGCAAATGATCCAATACCCTTTTGGCAATTGCCGTGGATATTGGTCCGTCTCCAGAAACACATCCCAACTGTTTGAAACATTTGCTGCCCTGAGAAGTTTTTTCGAACAAATGTTCCAATTGAAGGAAGGACTGTTTCCATTGTCAATTCCACCTGGTTTACCATTGGATTCTTTTCTGACCAAAGGAAACTCTTTCACTGGCACACCAACCAAACAGGTTGAGAAAGGCTTTTCTGGTTCCGAATTAGACAGGCATATAGTATCCGATCCGGCAGCCTTGGCTAAGGTCACCCAAACATTCGTTTTCGGTTGATCCACAGGCAAATCTGCACGACAAAAAACAATTAACATCAAGCAAAACAAGTATACCATTTGATTCTGCCCCATCTCTTTCAAGAACTAAGTTTTGGCAGAATTCTTTCTAAACAAAAACAATAACCTAAATTTTCAGCCAAAAATTAGCTTCGTTAGACAAACATTCAGCATTCAATTCGTATACTCATAAATAACATTGGCACAAAATCAGAGTTCATGGGTTCCACCGATGCACAAAGAACGTCAGGCACAAGAGGCGTCAGGCGAGACCCGGGATCCTTCCATTCGGTCCACGTCTGCGTACTCGCTTCCTCAGTTCTAGGCTCGACAACAGGTTCTGAAGTGCGATACGGTTTGACGTTTTTGGCAGGAACCCACTTAATTCTTCCAGCACCTGTGGAAATAGAAGCATACCCTTTGCCCCACGTTATTAATTGAAACGGGCCTTCCATCTGTCCAGAGTCGGGGTTTCTAATTAGAAGAGGAGGATGTTCTTTCAGTTTTGCCTGTGTGCTATTTGAAAAGTGTCTAAAGATTGGTGGATCTGGTTCTGTACTTGAACTATTTAGAAAATTAAAACCATACAAAGCCTTACTCAGTCTCATCTGTGGGATGATTTCCGTTCCCCCTCTCTGTTGATCTAATATGCGTTTTAAGGTTTGATGTGTTCTTTCAATGATTGCTTGGCTTGTGGGAGAGTGGGGAATACCAAAAATGTGTCGAACACCCCATTCATTTAAAAATGTGGCCAATTTTTGAGATATGTATGCGGGACCATTGTCAGTTTTTACTTCTTGGGGTATACCCAATGAAGCAAAAGCTTGCAGGAAATGATGACAGGCATGGCTGCCAGTTTCACCTGTGTGAAGGGAAGCAAAAACTGCACCAGAGAACGTGTCTATGGAAACATGAATATTTTTAAATTTACCAAAAGAAGGCTATTTAGTAACACCTGTTTGCCACAACTGTAGGCTTTGTAAGCCTCGGGGGTTGATTGCTCCTGTAGAAACAGGAGGTTGTACCAATTGACAGTCAGGGCAAGTATGAATGATAGCTTTAGCTTGACTTTTAGTGATTTGGAACATTCGCATGAGTGCTTGTGCATTTTGGTGGAAAAAGGCATGACTCAATTTTGCTTGTTCAAAAATATTTGGCAATGTGTTAGAAATGACCATTGTCAGCTTGTCCGCTCTTGCATTTCCTTCCACTAAAAATCCAGGAAGTGAAGAATGCGCCCTAATGTGAGAAACAAAATATGGATTAGTTCTATATTGCAAAGTTATAAAAAGACATGAAAGCCAACGATGTAAAGTTTCATTACTAACATCCTTTAAAATGGAACCTTCTATTCTCCTGACTACATTAGCAACATAAGCAGAATCTGTGACCAAATTAAAAGGCTGAGGAAACAGCTGAAAAGCTCAAACTACTGCAGCAAGCTCAACAATTTGAGGGGATCCCTCTACTGTTTGAATATCAGATTCCCAAACATCAGTCTTTTGATTAAACCAAGTCACAACGGACTTGTGGCTTTTACCAGAGCCATCAGTGAAGAGAGTCACAGCATGTAAAGGTTCTTCACTTAATTTAGGTTTTTCTCTGAAACTCAGTTTTGCTTGCAGTAGTTTGTGAGCTGGATAGTGTATGGAACAAACACCTGGAAAACCTAAGAATGCATATTGTAAATCATCAGAATTTTGCATTGCCCAATTGAAATAATCATTTTTCAATGGCAAATAGATAACTGAACATTCTTGACCTGCCAAAGTTAACAATCTGGTTCTAGCCTTAATTATAATGTATGCAATCATTTCTAAAACTGAGCAAATGGTCTTTGAAAACCTGTAGGGAGGAAAAACCCATTCCATTATTAACAAAGGATCTTGTTCTGTGGCATCCCACTGGAAAATGAGACCACAAAGCTGCATCTTCTCTCCTAAGATTGCAAGAAAGAAAGGATTTTCAGGAACGCAGCGATGAGCTTGTCTTTTTTGAAGAGCTTCTGTGACTTTGTCGAGAGCAGCACGAGCTTCAGGGGTTAAAGTTCTTGGCGAAGTGATGTCGCAACTTCCTCTCAGCAAATGGAAGAGCGGACTCAGTTCATCATTGGTGATTCCCAGCATCGGTCTGACCCAGTTGATTTCTCCTAGAAGTTGTTGTAACTCTTGTAGGTTGTTGACTCTGGTTCGGATCTGAATTTTCTGTGGTATTATTGTCGTCTTCCATCGTCTTCCATCATCTTCCATCCCAGGTACTTCTAAGGTGAAACTTGTTGAATTTTCGTTGCAGAGATTTCAAGTCCAGCTTTTTGAATTTCAGCAACAACACAGTCGCGAGTTTCTTCCATCTCTTCCTTTCAAAGGACTCCACCCTTAAAGCCAATTTTTCTTCCTCTGTATCTATAGATTGACAAACACCAGAACAACCATGTTTTTGCTTAACTGAAAAAGAGTTCCCCGGAACACAATTTCCCGAGCGGAAGCAGCCACCTCAGCCTCCACCCCAGGCCCAACAGAATCCAATTCAGGTTTCAGTGTCCCTGCACAAACAATTTTAGGAAGTACAGTCACTTTTTCATTTCCATCTTTTACACACTTTGTTCCATCCCCCTTACAAGAGTCACATATTTTTACATTAACAGAACAACGCGAAGAAAAGTCCAAAAGAGTCTCATTTTTTCCCAGAGAGAGAGAAGAAAGATTTTGTTCAACAGAGTTCAAAGCAATACTTTCAGCATTTGCAACAACACTTGTAACATTCTCCGATACTCACACAGTCTCCGGTTTACTGGAATTTAATGAGACAGAACCAGAAGCTTTGTTTTCTGAGTCCAAGTTGATCTTATTATTATCAGTTTGTTTAAAACAGTGCTCCAACAGCGCTCTACAAACCGGCATAAGTTCTCTTAAGCTTTCATCTTTTTTGAGAGAGACTAGATTATAGATTCTCCAGTTTATCTGATCCCAAAAATGAAAAGTAAAAGCAGACTGCAGATTTAAATCTTGCGTATTCGCTTTAACCCAGATAAGTAAGGTTTTAAGCTCAGTTTTTGAAATTTCAGAGTGACCTTTTTCTTGTAACATTGTCTCTAATTGATGAAAAACATCCCATTCAACTTTTGATAAATTCGTTCCCATTTTTGTGTTCTTTTAATAATTTTCTTTTTCGCTATTTTGCCTCCCAACGTCACCCAAGCGCTGTCCCGAGATAAGTTACTTACAATTTTCTTGGCTTCGGCAGGAGAGATGATACAGTGTGCTCCTTGTTAACACTTGGGTCTCCGCAGCTGGTACTTCCACGATTTTTCTTTGTTTTTCTTCTATTCTACGTCCTCACACGAGGCACCAATATGCGGGGGACGGGAGAGGTATAAGTCCAATGGTGTCAGGAGCCCACGCCTTAAAAAAGGAACCCACTAGGTCGCGGCAAAATATCCAAATATGGATAACATGGTAACCAGACCAGTGAAGAGATTTTTGCTTTTATTTCCAGCACATCAGTCTCAAAATACAAAATGGAGACATGACAGCTCACTGATCCACACCAAAAAATGTCTCCTTCAACAGGGCTCATACAGCAATACATAAAATCATCTCAGACTAGAATTCAGCCAATCAGACACAGAAAACACATCTTGACAAGCATTCTATCCAATCTTATAAAACATAGGTAATTGTAGCTAAAACAAAGACTAGTTGATAAGAGACAAAGAACAGAGTTCTATTCATGCTAACCTTCTAAAGATATACATTAAATAACCTTGTTGCCATCCTAAAGCCAATTCTACAGAAGCCTATTGTTATTTGTCACGTCTACTGCTTGGGAAACTTTTCTGCTTGCATGGAAAACTTTTTCTGCTTGCATGGGAAACTTTTCTGCAATGCTAACAAAACTCCAGTCTAAGGCCTACATACTTCTTTGTAACCATTTCTTAAAAATCCTCTAACCTTATGGATTCCAACATTTCCCCCTCTCTGTTTGACCCAGAAGCTTTCATTTTCTTGTCGCTTGCTATTTGCGTTTCATAGCTCTATTGCAAAATTTCTGCTTATTATCTGCTGAAGACCTATTTTCACTAAACTGAAGCATTGCTATATTACGGCACAGCAACTTAATGCTGTGAAGACCCAATCCCTGAAAGAGAGATATGAATCACGTTTGGCAACAGTCACAAGGCATCGTTCAAAAAACTCTGGTCGATTCCAAGGCCTTAATTCAAAACCTTCGTTCATGTCAATACCCTCATCTACTGCTTTCGTGAGATTTCGTACACTCTCTGTGCTTCTACTTCCTAGTTCTCCTGCTTGAATGACAAAAACTTCTCGGACTGTTTTGTTCATCATTCGCCGAACACAACAGAGTATACAAGGTGCCACTATCAATATCAGTATTAGAACACCTAATATGTAAAGACCTATCTTGCAAAGTTGCCTTAGCCAAGGTGCAAAACTCCAATTTTGAAACAAATCATCCAACCAGGAACCTCCATCTTCTTTAATTTGGGCTGTCAGATCCTTTAATTTTTGAATGCTTTTGTGAATGGATTCGGAATCATCAGACAAATTCATACAACACAATCCTTCCAATTCCTCACAACCATGTCCTTGTGCCAGTAAGAGAAAATCAATGGCTGCTCTGTTTTGAAGAGTAGCATGTCTAATACTATCAACATCGGTCCACATATCACTGATTGCGGAGGATGTGGCATTAGCTTGTTTGCTCAGCCAACATCCAACTCGATCTAATTGTCTCAATGCCACAGCTGAAGCCAATTGGGGTAGAAATATACCTGCTGAAAGCCTTCTGGCGGCATTCCAAGGCATAAAATCACTCTGACAGTTCTCATGATAATGAGGAACAGCTCTTGTTTTCCTTTGTTTCTTTTTCATCACTGCTTTGGCAGTGGGGGCAATTATGGTAAGCATACCAATGCTACAAGGGCCACCTTCAAGGTGGGCTGGAATTCCTTGCCAACCTCTGTCTCCGCAAATGATCCAATACCCTTTTGGCAATTGCCGTGGATATTGGTCCGTCTCCAGAAACACATCCCAACTGTTTGAAACATTTGCTGCCCTGAGAAGTTTTTTCGAACAAATGTTCCAATTGAAGGAAGGACTGTTTCCATTGTCAATTCCACCTGGTTTACCATTGGATTCTTTTCTGACCAAAGGAAACTCTTTCACTGGCACACCAACCAAACAGGTTGAGAAAGGCTTTTCTGGTTCCGAATTAGACAGGCATATAGTATCCGATCCGGCAGCCTTGGCTAAGGTCACCCAAACATTCGTTTTCGGTTGATCCACAGGCAAATCTGCACGACAAAAAACAATTAACATCAAGCAAAACAAGTATACCATTTGATTCTGCCCCATCTCTTTCAAGAACTAAGTTTTGGCAGAATTCTTTCTAAACAAAAACAATAACCTAAATTTTCAGCCAAAAATTAGCTTCGTTAGACAAACATTCAGCATTCAATTCGTATACTCATAAATAACATTGGCACAAAATCAGAGTTCATGGGTTCCACCGATGCACAAAGAACGTCAGGCACAAGAGGCGTCAGGCGAGACCCGGGATCCTTCCATTCGGTCCACGTCTGCGTACTCGCTTCCTCAGTTCTAGGCTCGACAACAGGTTCTGAAGTGCGATACGGTTTGACGTTTTTGGCAGGAACCCACTTAATTCTTCCAGCACCTGTGGAAATAGAAGCATACCCTTTGCCCCACGTTATTAATTGAAACGGGCCTTCCATCTGTCCAGAGTCGGGGTTTCTAATTAGAAGAGGAGGATGTTCTTTCAGTTTTGCCTGTGTGCTATTTGAAAAGTGTCTAAAGATTGGTGGATCTGGTTCTGTACTTGAACTATTTAGAAAATTAAAACCATACAAAGCCTTACTCAGTCTCATCTGTGGGATGATTTCCGTTCCCCCTCTCTGTTGATCTAATATGCGTTTTAAGGTTTGATGTGTTCTTTCAATGATTGCTTGGCTTGTGGGAGAGTGGGGAATACCAAAAATGTGTCGAACACCCCATTCATTTAAAAATGTGGCCAATTTTTGAGATATGTATGCGGGACCATTGTCAGTTTTTACTTCTTGGGGTATACCCAATGAAGCAAAAGCTTGCAGGAAATGATGACAGGCATGGCTGCCAGTTTCACCTGTGTGAAGGGAAGCAAAAACTGCACCAGAGAACGTGTCTATGGAAACATGAATATTTTTAAATTTACCAAAAGAAGGCTATTTAGTAACACCTGTTTGCCACAACTGTAGGCTTTGTAAGCCTCGGGGGTTGATTGCTCCTGTAGAAACAGGAGGTTGTACCAATTGACAGTCAGGGCAAGTATGAATGATAGCTTTAGCTTGACTTTTAGTGATTTGGAACATTCGCATGAGTGCTTGTGCATTTTGGTGGAAAAAGGCATGACTCAATTTTGCTTGTTCAAAAATATTTGGCAATGTGTTAGAAATGACCATTGTCAGCTTGTCCGCTCTTGCATTTCCTTCCACTAAAAATCCAGGAAGTGAAGAATGCGCCCTAATGTGAGAAACAAAATATGGATTAGTTCTATATTGCAAAGTTATAAAAAGACATGAAAGCCAACGATGTAAAGTTTCATTACTAACATCCTTTAAAATGGAACCTTCTATTCTCCTGACTACATTAGCAACATAAGCAGAATCTGTGACCAAATTAAAAGGCTGAGGAAACAGCTGAAAAGCTCAAACTACTGCAGCAAGCTCAACAATTTGAGGGGATCCCTCTACTGTTTGAATATCAGATTCCCAAACATCAGTCTTTTGATTAAACCAAGTCACAACGGACTTGTGGCTTTTACCAGAGCCATCAGTGAAGAGAGTCACAGCATGTAAAGGTTCTTCACTTAATTTAGGTTTTTCTCTGAAACTCAGTTTTGCTTGCAGTAGTTTGTGAGCTGGATAGTGTATGGAACAAACACCTGGAAAACCTAAGAATGCATATTGTAAATCATCAGAATTTTGCATTGCCCAATTGAAATAATCATTTTTCAATGGCAAATAGATAACTGAACATTCTTGACCTGCCAAAGTTAACAATCTGGTTCTAGCCTTAATTATAATGTATGCAATCATTTCTAAAACTGAGCAAATGGTCTTTGAAAACCTGTAGGGAGGAAAAACCCATTCCATTATTAACAAAGGATCTTGTTCTGTGGCATCCCACTGGAAAATGAGACCACAAAGCTGCATCTTCTCTCCTAAGATTGCAAGAAAGAAAGGATTTTCAGGAACGCAGCGATGAGCTTGTCTTTTTTGAAGAGCTTCTGTGACTTTGTCGAGAGCAGCACGAGCTTCAGGGGTTAAAGTTCTTGGCGAAGTGATGTCGCAACTTCCTCTCAGCAAATGGAAGAGCGGACTCAGTTCATCATTGGTGATTCCCAGCATCGGTCTGACCCAGTTGATTTCTCCTAGAAGTTGTTGTAACTCTTGTAGGTTGTTGACTCTGGTTCGGATCTGAATTTTCTGTGGTATTATTGTCGTCTTCCATCGTCTTCCATCATCTTCCATCCCAGGTACTTCTAAGGTGAAACTTGTTGAATTTTCGTTGCAGAGATTTCAAGTCCAGCTTTTTGAATTTCAGCAACAACACAGTCGCGAGTTTCTTCCATCTCTTCCTTTCAAAGGACTCCACCCTTAAAGCCAATTTTTCTTTCTCTGTATCTATAGATTGACAAACACCAGAACAACCCTGTTTTTGCTTAACTGAAAAAGAGTTCCCCGGAACACAATTTCCCGAGTGGAAGCAGCCACCTCAGCCTCCACCCCAGGCCCAACAGAATCCAATTCAGGTTTCAGTGTCCCTGCACAAACAATTTTAGGAAGTACAGTCACTTTTTCATTTCCATCTTTTACACACTTTGTTCCATCCCCCTTACAAGAGTCACATATTTTTACATTAACAGAACAACGCGAAGAAAAGTCCAAAAGAGTCTCATTTTTTCCCAGAGAGAGAGAAGAAAGATTTTGTTCAACAGAGTTCAAAGCAATACTTTCAGCATTTGCAACAACACTTGTAACATTCTCCGATACTCACACAGTCTCCGGTTTACTGGAATTTAATGAGACAGAACCAGAAGCTTTGTTTTCTGAGTCCAAGTTGATCTTATTATTATCAGTTTGTTTAAAACAGTGCTCCAACAGCGCTCTACAAACCGGCATAAGTTCTCTTAAGCTTTCATCTTTTTTGAGAGAGACTAGATTATAGATTCTCCAGTTTATCTGATCCCAAAAATGAAAAGTAAAAGCAGACTGCAGATTTAAATCTTGCGTATTCGCTTTAACCCAGATAAGTAAGGTTTTAAGCTCAGTTTTTGAAATTTCAGAGTGACCTTTTTCTTGTAACATTGTCTCTAATTGATGAAAAACATCCCATTCAACTTTTGATAAATTCGTTCCCATTTTTGTGTTCTTTTAATAATTTTCTTTTTCGCTATTTTGCCTCCCAACGTCACCCAAGCGCTGTCCCGAGATAAGTTACTTACAATTTTCTTGGCTTCGGCAGGAGAGATGATACAGTGTGCTCCTTGTTAACACTTGGGTCTCCGCAGCTGGTACTTCCACGATTTTTCTTTGTTTTTCTTCTATTCTACGTCCTCACACGAGGCACCAATATGCGGGGGACGGGAGAGGTATAAGTCCAATGGTGTCAGGAGCCCACGCCTTAAAAAAGGAACCCACTAGGTCGCGGCAAAATATCCAAATATGGATAACATGGTAACCAGACCAGTGAAGAGATTTTTGCTTTTATTTCCAGCACATCAGTCTCAAAATACAAAATGGAGACATGACAGCTCACTGATCCACACCAAAAAATGTCTCCTTCAACAGGGCTCATACAGCAATACATAAAATCATCTCAGACTAGAATTCAGCCAATCAGACACAGAAAACACATCTTGACAAGCATTCTATCCAATCTTATAAAACATAGGTAATTGTAGCTAAAACAAAGACTAGTTGATAAGAGACAAAGAACAGAGTTCTATTCATGCTAACCTTCTAAAGATATACATTAAATAACCTTGTTGCCATCCTAAAGCCAATTCTACAGAAGCCTATTGTTATTTGTCACGTCTACTGCTTGGGAAACTTTTCTGCTTGCATGGAAAACTTTTTCTGCTTGCATGGGAAACTTTTCTGCAATGCTAACAAAACTCCAGTCTAAGGCCTACATACTTCTTTGTAACCATTTCTTAAAAATCCTCTAACCTTATGGATTCCAACATTTCCCCCTCTCTGTTTGACCCAGAAGCTTTCATTTTCTTGTCGCTTGCTATTTGCGTTTCATAGCTCTATTGCAAAATTTCTGCTTATTATCTGCTGAAGACCTATTTTCACTAAACTGAAGCATTGCTATATTACGGCACAGCAACTTAATGCTGTGAAGACCCAATCCCTGAAAGAGAGATATGAATCACGTTTGGCAACAGTCACAAGGCATCGTTCAAAAAACTCTGGTCGATTCCAAGGCCTTAATTCAAAACCTTCGTTCATGTCAATACCCTCATCTACTGCTTTCGTGAGATTTCGTACACTCTCTGTGCTTCTACTTCCTAGTTCTCCTGCTTGAATGACAAAAACTTCTCGGACTGTTTTGTTCATCATTCGCCGAACACAACAGAGTATACAAGGTGCCACTATCAATATCAGTATTAGAACACCTAATATGTAAAGACCTATCTTGCAAAGTTGCCTTAGCCAAGGTGCAAAACTCCAATTTTGAAACAAATCATCCAACCAGGAACCTCCATCTTCTTTAATTTGGGCTGTCAGATCCTTTAATTTTTGAATGCTTTTGTGAATGGATTCGGAATCATCAGACAAATTCATACAACACAATCCTTCCAATTCCTCACAACCATGTCCTTGTGCCAGTAAGAGAAAATCAATGGCTGCTCTGTTTTGAAGAGTAGCATGTCTAATACTATCAACATCGGTCCACATATCACTGATTGCGGAGGATGTGGCATTAGCTTGTTTGCTCAGCCAACATCCAACTCGATCTAATTGTCTCAATGCCACAGCTGAAGCCAATTGGGGTAGAAATATACCTGCTGAAAGCCTTCTGGCGGCATTCCAAGGCATAAAATCACTCTGACAGTTCTCATCATAATGAGGAACAGCTCTTGTTTTCCTTTGTTTCTTTTTCATCACTGCTTTGGCAGTGGGGGCAATTATGGTAAGCATACCAATGCTACAAGGGCCACCTTCAAGGTGGGCTGGAATTCCTTGCCAACCTCTGTCTCCGCAAATGATCCAATACCCTTTTGGCAATTGCCGTGGATATTGGTCCGTCTCCAGAAACACATCCCAACTGTTTGAAACATTTGCTGCCCTGAGAAGTTTTTTCGAACAAATGTTCCAATTGAAGGAAGGACTGTTTCCATTGTCAATTCCACCTGGTTTACCATTGGATTCTTTTCTGACCAAAGGAAACTCTTTCACTGGCACACCAACCAAACAGGTTGAGAAAGGCTTTTCTGGTTCCGAATTCGACAGGCATATAGTATCCGATCCGGCAGCCTTGGCTAAGGTCACCCAAACATTCGTTTTCGGTAGATCCACAGGCAAATCTGCACGACAAAAAACAATTAACATCAAGCAAAACAAGTATACCATTTGATTCTGCCCCATCTCTTTCAAGAACTAAGTTTTGGCAGAATTCTTTCTAAACAAAAACAATAACCTAAATTTTCAGCCAAAAATTAGCTTCGTTAGACAAACATTCAGCATTCAATTCGTATACTCATAAATAACATTGGCACAAAATCAGAGTTCATGGGTTCCACCGATGCACAAAGAACGTCAGGCACAAGAGGCGTCAGGCGAGACCCGGGATCCTTCCATTCGGTCCACGTCTGCGTACTCGCTTCCTCAGTTCTAGGCTCGACAACAGGTTCTGAAGTGCGATACGGTTTGACGTTTTTGGCAGGAACCCACTTAATTCTTCCAGCACCTGTGGAAATAGAAGCATACCCTTTGCCCCACGTTATTAATTGAAACGGGCCTTCCATCTGTCCAGAGTCAGGGTTTCTAATTAGAAGAGGAGGATGTTCTTTCAGTTTTGCCTGTGTGCTATTTGAAAAGTGTCTAAAGATTGGTGGATCTGTTTCTGTACTTGAACTATTTAGAAAATTAAAACCATACAAAGCCTTACTCAGTCTCATCTGTGGGGTGATTTCCGTTCCCCCTCTCTGTTGATCTAATATGCGTTTTAAGGTTTGATGTGTTCTTTCAATGATTGCTTGGCTTGTGGGAGAGTGGGGAATACCAAAAATGTGTCGAACACCCCATTCATTTAAAAATGTGGCCAATTTTTGAGATATGTATGCGGGACCATTGTCAGTTTTTACTTCTTGGGGTATACCCAATGAAGCAAAAGCTTGCAGGAAATGATGACAGGCATGGCTGCCAGTTTCACCTGTGTGAAGGGAAGCAAAAACTGCACCAGAGAACGTGTCTATGGAAACATGAATATTTTTAAATTTACCAAAAGAAGGCTATTTAGTAACACCTGTTTGCCACAACTGTAGGCTTTGTAAGCCTCGGGGGTTGATTGCTCCTGTAGAAACAGGAGGTTGTACCAATTGACAGTCAGGGCAAGTATGAATGATAGCTTTAGCTTGACTTTTAGTGATTTGGAACATTCGCATGAGTGCTTGTGCATTTTGGTGGAAAAAGGCATGGCTCAATTTTGCTTGTTCAAAAATATTTGGCAATGTGTTAGAAATGACCATTGTCAGCTTGTCCGCTCTTGCATTTCCTTCCACTAAAAATCCAGGAAGTGAAGAATGCGCCCTAATGTGAGAAACAAAATATGGATTAGTTCTATATTGCAAAGTTATAAAAAGACATGAAAGCCAACGATGTAAAGTTTCATTACTAACATCCTTTAAATGGAACCTTCTATTCTCCTGACTACATTAGCAACATAAGCAGAATCTGTGACCAAATTAAAAGGCTGAGGAAACAGCTGAAAAGCTCAAACTACTGCAGCAAGCTCAACAATTTGAGGGGATCCCTCTACTGTTTGAATATCAGATTCCCAAACATCAGTCTTTTGATTAAACCAAGTCACAACGGACTTGTGGCTTTTACCAGAGCCATCAGTGAAGAGAGTCACAGCATGTAAAGGTTCTTCACTTAATTTAGGTTTTTCTCTGAAACTCAGTTTTGCTTGCAGTAGTTTGTGAGCTGGATAGTGTATGGAACAAACACCTGGAAAACCTAAGAATGCATATTGTAAATCATCAGAATTTTGCATTGCCCAATTGAAATAATCATTTTTCAATGGCAAATAGATAACTGAACATTCTTGACCTGTCAAAGTTAACAATCTGGTTCTAGCCTTAATTATAATGTATGCAATCATTTCTAAAACTGAGCAAATGGTCTTTGAAAACCTGTAGGGAGGAAAAACCCATTCCATTATTAACAAAGGATCTTGTTCTGTGGCATCCCACTGGAAAATGAGACCACAAAGCTGCATCTTCTCTCCTAAGATTGCAAGAAAGAAAGGATTTTCAGGAACGCAGCGATGAGCTTGTCTTTTTTGAAGAGCTTCTGTGACTTTGTCGAGAGCAGCACGAGCTTCAGGGGTTAAAGTTCTTGGCAAAGTGATGTCGCAACTTCCTCTCAGCAAATGGAAGAGCGGACTCAGTTCATCATTGGTGATTCCCAGCATCGGTCTGACCCAGTTGATTTCTCCTAGAAGTTGTTGTAACTCTTGTAGGTTGTTGACTCTGGTTCGGATCTGAATTTTCTGTGGTCTTCTTGTCGTCTTCCATCGTCTTCCATCATCTTCCATCCCAGGTACTTCTAAGGTGAAACTTGTTGAATTTTCGTTGCAGAGATTTCAAGTCCAGCTTTTTGAATTTCAGCAACAACACAGTCGCGAGTTTCTTCCATCTCTTCCTTTCAAAGGACTCCACCCTTAAAGCCAATTTTTCTTTCTCTGTATCTATAGATTGACAAACACCAGAACAACCCTGTTTTTGCTTAACTGAAAAAGAGTTCCCCGGAACACAATTTCCCGAGTGGAAGCAGCCACCTCAGCCTCCACCCCAGGCCCAACAGAATCCAATTCAGGTTTCAGTGTCCCTGCACAAACAATTTTAGGAAGTACAGTCACTTTTTCATTTCCATCTTTTACACACTTTGTTCCATCCCCCTTACAAGAGTCACATATTTTTACATTAACAGAACAACGCGAAGAAAAGTCCAAAAGAGTCTCATTTTTTCCCAGAGAGAGAGAAGAAAGATTTTGTTCAACAGAGTTCAAAGCAATACTTTCAGCATTTGCAACAACACTTGTAACATTCTCCGATACTCACACAGTCTCCGGTTTACTGGAATTTAATGAGACAGAACAAGAAGCTTTGTTTTCTGAGTCCAAGTTGATCCTATTATTATCAGTTTGTTTAAAACAGTGCTCCAACAGCGCTCTACAAACCGGCATAAGTTCTCTTAAGCTTTCATCTTTTTTGAGAGAGACTAGTTTATAGATTCTCCAGTTTATCTGATCCCAAAAATGAAAAGTAAAAGCAGACTGCAGATTTAAATCTTGCGTATTCGCTTTAACCCAGATAAGTAAGTTTTTAAGCTCAGTTTTTGAAATTTCAGAGTGACCTTTTTCTTGTAACATTGTCTCTAATTGATGAAAAACATCCCATTCAACTTTTGATAAATTCGTTCCCATTTTTGTGTTCGTTTAATAATTTTCTTTTTCGCTATTTTGCCTCCCAACGTCACCCAAGCGCTCTCCCGAGATAAGTTACTTACAATTTTCTTGGCTTCGGCGGGAGAGATGATACAGTGTGCTCCTTGTTAACACTTGGGTCTCCGCAGCTGGTACTTCCACGATTTTTCTTTGTTTTTCTTCTATTCTACGTCCTCACACGAGGCACCAATATGCGGGGGACGCGACAGGTATAAGTCCAATGGTGTCAGGAGCCCACGCCTTAAAAAAGGAACCCACTAGGTCGCGGCAAAATATCCAAATATGGATAACATGGTAACCAGACCAGTGAAGAGATTTTTGCTTTTATTTCCAGCACATCAGTCTCAAAATACAAAATGGAGACATGACAGCTCACTGATCCACACCAAAAAATGTCTCCTTCAACAGGGCTCATACAGCAATACATAAAATCATCTCAGACTAGAATTCAGCCAATCAGACACAGAAAACACATCTTGACAAGCATTCTATCCAATCTTATAAAACATAGGTAATTGTAGCTAAAACAAAGACTAGTTGATAAGAGACAAAGAACAGAGTTCTATTCATGCTAACCTTCGAAAGATATACATTAAATAACCTTGTTGCCATCCTAAAGCCAATTCTACAGAAGCCTATTGTTATTTGTCACGTCTACTGCTTGGGAAACTTTTCTGCTTGCATGGAAAACTTTTTCTGCTTGCATGGGAAACTTTTCTGCAATGCTAACAAAACTCCAGTCTAAGGCCTACATACTTCTTTGTAACCATTTCTTAAAAATCCTCTAACCTTATGGATTCCAACATTTCCCCCTCTCTGTTTGACCCAGAAGCTTTCATTTTCTTGTCGCTTGCTATTTGCGTTTCATAGCTCTATTGCAAAATTTCTGCTTATTATCTGCTGAAGACCTATTTTCACTAAACTGAAGCATTGCTATATTACAGCACAGCAACTTAATGCTGTGAAGACCCAATCCCTGAAAGAGAGATATGAATCACGTTTGGCAACAGTCACAAGGCATCGTTCAAAAAACTCTGGTCGATTCCAAGGCCTTAATTCAAAACCTTCGTTCATGTCAATACCCTCATCTACTGCTTTCGTGAGATTTCGTACACTCTCTGTGCTTCTACTTCCTAGTTCTCCTGCTTGAATGACAAAAACTTCTCGGACTGTTTTGTTCATCATTCGCCGAAGACAACAGAGTATACAAGGTGCCACTATCAATATCAGTATTAGAACACCTAATATGTAAAGACCTATCTTGCAAAGTTGCCTTAGCCAAGGTGCAAAACTCCAATTTTGAAACAAATCATCCAACCAGGAACCTCCATCTTCTTTAATTTGGGCTGTCAGATCCTTTAATTTTTGAATGCTTTTTTGAATGGATTCGGAATGATCAGACAAATTCATACAACACAATCCTTCCAATTCCTCACAACCATGTCCTTGTGCCAGTAAGAGAAAATCAATGGCTGCTCTGTTTTGAAGAGTAGCATGTCTAATACTATCAACATCGGTCAACATATCACTGATTGCGGAGGATGTGGCATTAGCTTGTTTGCTCAGCCAACATCCAACTCGATCTAATTGTCTCAATGCCACAGCTGAAGCCAATTGGGGTAGAAATATACCTGCTGAAAGCCTTCTGGCGGCATTCCAAGGCATAAAATCACTCTGACAGTTCTCATCATAATGAGGAACAGCTCTTGTTTTCCTTTGTTTCTTTTTCATCACTGCTTTGGCAGTGGGGGCAATTATGGTAAGCATACCAATGCTACAAGGGCCACCTTCAAGGTGGGCTGGAATGCCTTGCCAACCTCTGTCTCCGCAAATGATCCAATACCCTTTTGGCAATTGCCGTGGATATTGGTCCGTCTCCAGAAACACATCCCAACTGTTTGAAACATTTGCTGCCCTGAGAAGTTTTTTCGAACAAATGTTCCAATTGAAGGAAGGACTGTTTCCATTGTCAATTCCACCTGGTTTACCATTGGATTCTTTTCTGACCAAAGGAAACTCTTTCACTGGCACACCAACCAAACAGGTTGAGAAAGGCTTTTCTGGTTCCGAATTAGACAGGCATATAGTATCCGATCCGGCAGCCTTGGCTAAGGTCACCCAAACATTTGTTTTCGGTTGATCCACAGGCAAATCTGCACGACAAAAAACAATTAACATCAAGCAAAACAAGTATACCATTTGATTCTGCCCCATCTCTTTCAAGAACTAAGTTTTGGCAGAATTCTTTCTAAACAAAAACAATAACCTAAATTTTCAGCCAAAAATTAGCTTCGTTAGACAAACATTCAGCATTCAATTCGTATACTCATAAATAACATTGGCACAAAATCAGAGTTCATGGGTTCCACCGATGCACAAAGAACGTCAGGCACAAGAGGCGTCAGGCGAGACCCGGGATCCTTCCATTCGGTCCACGTCTGCGTACTCGCTTCCTCAGTTCTAGGCTCGACAACAGGTTCTGAAGTGCGATACGGTTTGACGTTTTTGGCAGGAACCCACTTAATTCTTCCAGCACCTGTGGAAATAGAAGCATACCCTTTGCCCCACGTTATTAATTGAAACGGGCCTTCCATCTGTCCAGAGTCAGGGTTTCTAATTAGAAGAGGAGGATGTTCTTTCAGTTTTGCCTGTGTGCTATTTGAAAAGTGTCTAAAGATTGGTGGATCTGGTTCTGTACTTGAACTATTTAGAAAATTAAAACCATACAAAGCCTTACTCAGTCTCATCTGTGGGGTGATTTCCGTTCCCCCTCTCTGTTGATCTAATATGCGTTTTAAGGTTTGATGTGTTCTTTCAATGATTGCTTGGCTTGTGGGAGAGTGGGGAATACCAAAAATGTGTCGAACACCCCATTCATTTAAAAATGTGGCCAATTTTTGAGATATGTATGCGGGACCATTGTCAGTTTTTACTTCTTGGGGTATACCCAATGAAGCAAAAGCTTGCAGGAAATGATGACAGGCATGGCTGCCAGTTTCACCTGTGTGAAGGGAAGCAAAAACTGCACCAGAGAACGTGTCTATGGAAACATGAATATTTTTAAATTTACCAAAAGAAGGCTATTTAGTAACACCTGTTTGCCACAACTGTAGGCTTTGTAAGCCTCGGGGGTTGATTGCTCCTGTAGAAACAGGAGGTTGTACCAATTGACAGTCAGGGCAAGTATGAATGATAGCTTTAGCTTGACTTTTAGTGATTTGGAACATTCGCATGAGTGCTTGTGCATTTTGGTGGAAAAAGGCATGACTCAATTTTGCTTGTTCAAAAATATTTGGCAATGTGTTAGAAATGACCATTGTCAGCTTGTCCGCTCTTGCATTTCCTTCCACTAAAAATCCAGGAAGTGAAGAATGCGCCCTAATGTGAGAAACAAAATATGGATTAGTTCTATATTGCAAAGTTATAAAAAGACATGAAAGCCAACGATGTAAAGTTTCATTACTAACATCCTTTAAAATGGAACCTTCTATTCTCCTGACTACATTAGCAACATAAGCAGAATCTGTGACCAAATTAAAAGGCTGAGGAAACAGCTGAAAAGCTCAAACTACTGCAGCAAGCTCAACAATTTGAGGGGATCCCTCTACTGTTTGAATATCAGATTCCCAAACATCAGTCTTTTGATTAAACCAAGTCACAACGGACTTGTGGCTTTTACCAGAGCCATCAGTGAAGAGAGTCACAGCATGTAAAGGTTCTTCACTTAATTTAGGTTTTTCTCTGAAACTCAGTTTTGCTTGCAGTAGTTTGTGAGCTGGATAGTGTATGGAACAAACACCTGGAAAACCTAAGAATGCATATTGTAAATCATCAGAATTTTGCATTGCCCAATTGAAATAATCATTTTTCAATGGCAAATAGATAACTGAACATTCTTGACCTGCCAAAGTTAACAATCTGGTTCTAGCCTTAATTATAATGTATGCAATCATTTCTAAAACTGAGCAAATGGTCTTTGAAAACCTGTAGGGAGGAAAAACCCATTCCATTATTAACAAAGGATCTTGTTCTGTGGCATCCCACTGGAAAATGAGACCACAAAGCTGCATCTTCTCTCCTAAGATTGCAAGAAAGAAAGGATTTTCAGGAACGCAGCGATGAGCTTGTCTTTTTTGAAGAGCTTCTGTGACTTTGTCGAGAGCAGCACGAGCTTCAGGGGTTAAAGTTCTTGGCGAAGTGATGTCGCAACTTCCTCTCAGCAAATGGAAGAGCGGACTCAGTTCATCATTGGTGATTCCCAGCATCGGTCTGACCCAGTTGATTTCTCCTAGAAGTTGTTGTAACTCTTGTAGGTTGTTGACTCTGGTTCGGATCTGAATTTTCTGTGGTATTATTGTCGTCTTCCATCGTCTTCCATCATCTTCCATCCCAGGTACTTCTAAGGTGAAACTTGTTGAATTTTCGTTGCAGAGATTTCAAGTCCAGCTTTTTGAATTTCAGCAACAACACAGTCGCGAGTTTCTTCCATCTCTTCCTTTCAAAGGACTCCACCCTTAAAGCCAATTTTTCTTTCTCTGTATCTATAGATTGACAAACACCAGAACAACCCTGTTTTTGCTTAACTGAAAAAGAGTTCCCCGGAACCACAATTTCCCGAGTGGAAGCAGCCACCTCAGCCTCCACCCCAGGCCCAACAGAATCCAATTCAGGTTTCAGTGTCCCTGCACAAACAATTTTAGGAAGTACAGTCACTTTTTCATTTCCATCTTTTACACACTTTGTTCCATCCCCCTTACAAGAGTCACATATTTTTACATTAACAGAACAACGCGAAGAAAAGTCCAAAAGAGTCTCATTTTTTCCCAGAGAGAGAGAAGAAAGATTTTGTTCAACAGAGTTCAAAGCAATACTTTCAGCATTTGCAACAACACTTGTAACATTCTCCGATACTCACACAGTCTCCGGTTTACTGGAATTTAATGAGACAGAACCAGAAGCTTTGTTTTCTGAGTCCAAGTTGATCTTATTATTATCAGTTTGTTTAAAACAGTGCTCCAACAGCGCTCTACAAACCGGCATAAGTTCTCTTAAGCTTTCATCTTTTTTGAGAGAGACTAGTTTATAGATTCTCCAGTTTATCTGATCCCAAAAATGAAAAGTAAAAGCAGACTGCAGATTTAAATCTTGCGTATTCGCTTTAACCCAGATAAGTAAGTTTTTAAGCTCAGTTTTTGAAATTTCAGAGTGACCTTTTTCTTGTAACATTGTCTCTAATTGATGAAAAACATCCCATTCAACTTTTGATAAATTCATTCCCATTTTTGTGTTCTTTTAATAATTTTCTTTTTCGCTATTTTGCCTCCCAACGTCACCCAAGCGCTGTCCCGAGATAAGTTACTTACAATTTTCTTGGCTTCGGCGGGAGAGATGATACAGTGTGCTCCTTGTTAACACTTGGGTCTCCGCAGCTGGTACTTCCACGATTTTTCTTTGTTTTTCTTCTATTCTACGTCCTCACACGAGGCACCAATATGCGGGGGACGCGACAGGTATAAGTCCAATGGTGTCAGGAGCCCACGCCTTAAAAAAGGAACCCACTAGGTCGCGGCAAAATATCCAAATATGGATAACATGGTAACCAGACCAGTGAAGAGATTTTTGCTTTTATTTCCAGCACATCAGTCTCAAAATACAAAATGGAGACATGACAGCTCACTGATCCACACCAAAAAATGTCTCCTTCAACAGGGCTCATACAGCAATACATAAAATCATCTCAGACTAGAATTCAGCCAATCAGACACAGAAAACACATCTTGACAAGCATTCTATCCAATCTTATAAAACATAGGTAATCGTAGCTAAAACAAAGACTAGTTGATAAGAGACAAAGAACAGAGTTCTATTCATGTCGGATCCCATTTTTCTCTTTCTCCTCTGTTTTATGGTTGATTTATGTTTGCTGGTTGTCGGTTTCTCTTCCCGGCTGTTTTATGTCCGGAGATAGCTCAGGGATGCCACTTGCTCGGTTTCTGCTCTCTTTTCTCGGCTGTTTCAAAGACCTGGAAAGGCCCAGAGTGGCCTTGGACAGCCCGCGCTTCAAAGGACGAGGAGAGACTTCTGATCTTGTTTCGGTCTCAGTGTTTATTAATTGTTTATCTAAAAGATTTTCTTTCAGCCCGACAGAGGTCTGCACAGCAAGTCAGCCATGGGCACACACCCGAGCCTCCGGGGCGGTCACTTATCTTTATACCTAAAGTTACGTGTACAATATTTATGATTTTTCTCCAATACCTTCTACTCTTATTAACCGGTGCACTTTTAGTAAAGACCAATCCCAAAGTGCCACCATCACCACAGAAGATGGAGGCCAAGAAGAAGAAGAAGAAGAACAGGACACACCCCAATTCCTCCATCTTACTTCTTTAGACCCCCCTGTACAGAAATCCTAAACCCTGTGTTCTACACCTTAATTAACTTATCCCTTCACCATTCACCCAGTGAAATCCTCCCAGTCCTCATACAGGTGTCGTCTCCTGTGTAGGATCAAAGTCCTGTCACCAGACACTTCTGGCAACATTCCAGGACTCCCGAGCCCCCCAAGGGTGTTCTCGGTCTCTCTGTACCTCAGTCCTGAGGTGCTGAGATCCCACATCTCCCCCTTCTGTTTGCACCAGGAAAACTTCTTTTGCTATCCGATTCATAGTGTCTTTTAAACATGCAAATATTCATGGGATAACAAGTATGAGGACTAGTAGAATTATTAAAACATAGAACTCTACCCTTAAATTCCTCTCCAAATAGGAGAGATGTCAAAGAAGTCTACCCTTAAAATTCCTCTCCAAATGGGAGAGATGTCAAAGAATTCTACCATACATTTTGCTTTGGCTGACTAATAGGTATATTACCCCCATTGCTTACTGCAATGAATGAAAGAATGATGCAGATAAGCATCATGAAACTCATGGCTTCGCTTCTATGTGAAATCATTGTTTCGCTTTTCTTTCAGGACCTTAACAGAGAATTCCCCCAAAGTCCTTAGTTTCTTTTTATTTCTCTTCCAAGTCGTCTTGTGCAGTCTGAGTCTCGACTCCTGTCTGAGTACTCGTCTCTTTGTTACTTGAATCATTGTTTCTCGGATCCACGTTTTCATGTTCTCGCACTCGAAATGGTTTCACGTGTCGTACCAACACCCACGTCAGATCTCGATCTGTGGAAACACAAGCGAAAGCCTTGCCCCCCACTAGGTGGCGCTGTCACCGGCCTCCCCAGGTCGGACGACAGCATGAGCTGGACTGCCCCTCGTCCTGTCAACTGCCGTGTTCGTGATCTCGTTTGAGACCGTGTCTGTCTGGCTTTTAATTCAGCTGGAAATGGAGCTTGAACACCAGAACGTCTCCCTTGAAGGGAAGGGACTGGGACTCCGAGGGTTATAACCAGAGGTACCAAGTCTGAAGAGGGTGTGGAGCCGCTGGGACAGAGGATCCCGAGCACGGCCCCTCCTCGCCCGAGACGTCACGGGCCCGCCCCCGCCGGCGCTCTACTCTGCGCATGCGTGCTCTCCGAGCCTCTCCCCGTCTCTCCTGGGCTGACGTCACTCTCCCCCCCTTGTTCCACCTCCGAGGTCTCCTCCCTCGGTCTGCCCCTGACTCTGTCTCTGTGTCCATTCCTCCCGCCGGTGTGTACGGCCCGCCCCCCGCCGGCACCCGGGCCCGCTCCGCCCCGCAATTCGAGCCGAATTTGTCCGCGGGTTTTTGCGACTTCTGCCCGCCGCGCGCGTCTCCGGGACGGCCGCCACCCCCCGGCGCCGTGCTGACAAAAGCCGCACCGGGACTCGTGTCTCCCAGTATCTCTTCTCCCGCGCTCCCCGCCTGCTCCGCCGCTACCGCGCCGTGCCCCCGCGAGGAAGCGTCCCCCCCCAATCCCTTCTCTGTCCCCCTTCACCCCCCCCTCCGATCCTGACTCCCCTGTACTCTCCGGAGTTTCAGGACGCTTTAGGAGCTTCCTGGGGTTTCTGGGTTTTGGGACCGGGGCTTTAATATTTTTTCCTGCTCTCTTTTCTCGAGAGCCCTTTCCCCCTGGCTTCTTAAGGCCAGAAATAATTTTTTTTTTTCCGGAGCTTTGCTCCCCCATCCTTCTGCTGAGGATGCCGTAACTTTTCGTTGCTCTCCCAGTCTTTTCGACTGAACCGGTATGCTTTTCTCTAGCATTACCCTTGCCGGCGAGAGCAGCTTTAACGCTGTCTCGTCTTTTTTTTGTCGTTAAGAAATATCAGTGCCTATTGATTTCCTGCCAAAACCCCACTTCCAATAGCAGGCATGTTTCGGCCAGTGGGTAATTAAGCCTTGCCCACAACAATAGCTGTTTTAATACTTTCTTTGGGATCTCTTCTGTGTGTGCTTGAGCCACGCCTTGTAAGGCGAACAAAATTTCCCGTTGTTCTTGGGAGAGTGTGTGCAATTATGTTCTTATATTTTGACCTTCTCACCGAATCTGTCGTCAGAGCTGTCCGAAGGCTCCCGTCTCTGTCCAGCAGGTCACAGGAGAAGAATCCGGAGGCGCCTTCCGGTTCCGATCCGGGCTGCTCTGCTACGAACTGTCTTCGGTAGAAGCTGAGAGATGTAATTCTCAGTGACTGCTGTTTTTTGCAGACTCTTCTGGCTGTTTTTTTTTTTTTCTTCTTCTTTTTCTTTTTTCTTCAGGCTTCTCTCCTCAGGAGCTATCAGTGCTCTCCTGAGAACTCGTCCTAGATTGGAGCTGCCCTCTTTGCTCTTCAGTTCTTGAGCTTCAGCTCTTCAGGGCTGATCCCCCCCCCGAAAGGGTTGGTGGGGAGTAGCCCAAGCAGGGAACGCCAGATGTCGGATCCCATTTTTCTCTTTCTCCTCTGTTTTATGGTTGATTTATGTTTGCTGGTTGTCGGTTTCTCTTCCCGGCTGTTTTATGTCCGGAGATAGCTCAGGGATGCCACTTGCTCGGTTTCTGCTCTCTTTTCTCGGCTGTTTCAAAGACCTGGAAAGGCCCAGAGTGGCCTTGGACAGCCCGCGCTTCAAAGGACGAGGAGAGACTTCTGATCTTGTTTCGGTCTCAGTGTTTATTAATTGTTTATCTAAAAGATTTTCTTTCAGCCCGACAGAGGTCTGCACAGCAAGTCAGCCATGGGCACACACCCGAGCCTCCGGGGCGGTCACTTATCTTTATACCTAAAGTTACGTGTACAATATTTATGATTTTTCTCCAATACCTTCTACTCTTATTAACCGGTGCACTTTTAGTAAAGACCAATCCCAAAGTGCCACCATCACCACAGAAGATGGAGGCCAAGAAGAAGAAGAAGAAGAACAGGACACGCCCCAATTCCTCCATTTTACTTCTTTAGACCCCCCTGTACAGAAATCCTAAACCCTGTGTTCTACACCTTAATTAACTTATCCCTTCACCATTCACCCAGTGAAATCCTCCCAGTCCTCATACAGGTGTCGTCTCCTGTGTAGGATCAAAGTCCTGTCACCAGACACTTCTGGCAACATTCCAGGACTCCCGAGCCCCCCAAGGGTGTTCTCGGTCTCTCTGTACCTCAGTCCTGAGGTGCTGAGATCCCACATATTCATGCTAACCTTCTAAAGATATACATTAAATAACCTTGTTGCCATCCTAAAGCCAATTCTACAGAAGCCTATTGTTATTTGTCACGTCTACTGCTTGGGAAACTTTTCTGCTTGCATGGAAAACTTTTTCTGCTTGCATGGGAAACTTTTCTGCAATGCTAACAAAACTCCAGTCTAAGGCCTACATACTTCTTTGTAACCATTTCTTAAAAATCCTCTAACCTTATGGATTCCAACATTTCCCCCTCTCTGTTTGACCCAGAAGCTTTCATTTTCTTGTCGCTTGCTATTTGCGTTTCATAGCTCTATTGCAAAATTTCTGCTTATTATCTGCTGAAGACCTATTTTCACTAAACTGAAGCATTGCTATATTACGGCACAGCAACTTAATGCTGTGAAGACCCAATCCCTGAAAGAGAGATATGAATCACGTTTGGCAACAGTCACAAGGCATCGTTCAAAAAACTCTGGTCGATTCCAAGGCCTTAATTCAAAACCTTCGTTCATGTCAATACCCTCATCTACTGCTTTCGTGAGATTTCGTACACTCTCTGTGCTTCTACTTCCTAGTTCTCCTGCTTGAATGACAAAAACTTCTCGGACTGTTTTGTTCATCATTCGCCGAACACAACAGAGTATACAAAGTGCCACTATCAATATCAGTATTAGAACACCTAATGTGTAAAGACCTATCTTGCAAAGTTGCCTTAGCCAAGGTGCAAAACTCCAATTTTGAAACAAATCATCCAACCAGGAACCTCCATCTTCTTTAATTTGGGCTGTCAGATCCTTTAATTTTTGAATGCTTTTGTGAATGGATTCGGAATGATCAGACAAATTCATACAACACAATCCTTCCAATTCCTCACAACCATGTCCTTGTGCCAGTAAGAGAAAATCAATGGCTGCTCTGTTTTGAAGAGTAGCATGCTTAATACTATCAACATCAGTCCACATATCACTGATTGCGGAGGATGTGGCATTAGCTTGTTTGCTCAGCCAACATCCAACTCGATCTAATTGTCTCAATGCCACAGCTGAAGCCAATTGGGGTAGAAATATACCTGCTGAAAGCCTTCTGGCGGCATTCCAAGGCATAAAATCACTCTGACAGTTCTCATCATAATGAGGAACAGCTCTTGTTTTCCTTTGTTTCTTTTTCATCACTGCTTTGGCAGTGGGGGCAATTATGGTAAGCATACCAATGCTACAAGGGCCACCTTCAAGGTGGGCTGGAATGCCTTGCCAACCTCTGTCTCCGCAAATGATCCAATACCCTTTTGGCAATTGCCGTGGATATTGGTCCGTCTCCAGAAACACATCCCAACTGTTTGAAACATTTGCTGCCCTGAGAAGTTTTTTCGAACAAATGTTCCAATTGAAGGAAGGACTGTTTCCATTGTCAATTCCACCTGGTTTACCATTGGATTCTTTTCTGACCAAAGGAAACTCTTTCACTGGCACACCAACCAAACAGGTTGAGAAAGGCTTTTCTGGTTCCGAATTAGACAGGCATATAGTATCCGATCCGGCAGCCTTGGCTAAGGTCACCCAAACATTCGTTTTCGGTTGATCCACAGGCAAATCTGCACGACAAAAAACAATTAACATCAAGCAAAACAAGTATACCATTTGATTCTGCCCCATCTCTTTCAAGAACTAAGTTTTGGCAGAATTCTTTCTAAACAAAAACAATAACCTAAATTTTCAGCCAAAAATTTGCTTCGTTAGACAAACATTCAGCATTCAATTCGTATACTCATAAATAACATTGGCACAAAATCAGAGTTCATGGGTTCCACCGATGCACAAAGAACGTCAGGCACAAGAGGCGTCAGGCGAGACCCGGGATCCTTCCATTCGGTCCACGTCTGCGTACTCGCTTCCTCAGTTCTAGGCTCGACAACAGGTTCTGAAGTGCGATACGGTTTGACGTTTTTGGCAGGAACCCACTTAATTCTTCCAGCACCTGTGGAAATAGAAGCATACCCTTTGCCCCACGTTATTAATTGAAACGGGCCTTCCATCTGTCCAGAGTCAGGGTTTCTAATTAGAAGAGGAGGATGTTCTTTCAGTTTTGCCTGTGTGCTATTTGAAAAGTGTCTAAAGATTGGTGGATCTGGTTCTGTACTTGAACTATTTAGAAAATTAAAACCATACAAAGCCTTACTCAGTCTCATCTGTGGGGTGATTTCCGTTCCCCCTCTCTGTTGATCTAATATGCGTTTTAAGGTTTGATGTGTTCTTTCAATGATTGCTTGGCTTGTGAGAGAGTGGGGAATACCAAAAATGTGTGGAACACCCCATTCATTTAAAAATGTGGCCAATTTTTGAGATATGTATGCGGGACCATTGTCAGTTTTTACTTCTTGGGGTATACCCAATGAAGCAAAAGCTTGCAGGAAATGATGACAGGCATGGCTGCCAGTTTCACCTGTGTGAAGGGAAGCAAAAACTGCACCAGAGAACGTGTCTATGGAAACATGAATATTTTTAAATTTACCAAAAGAAGGCTATTTAGTAACACCTGTTTGCCACAACTGTAGGCTTTGTAAGCCTCGGGGGTTGATTGCTCCTGTAGAAACAGGAGGTTGTACCAATTGACAGTCAGGGCAAGTATGAATGATAGCTTTAGCTTGACTTTTAGTGATTTGGAACATTCGCATGAGTGCTTGTGCATTTTGGTGGAAAAAGGCATGGCTCAATTTTGCTTGTTCAAAAATATTTGGCAATGTGTTAGAAATGACCATTGTCAGCTTGTCCGCTCTTGCATTTCCTTCCACTAATATTGTGGTGTGCTGTAATGTCCCATTTTGGCCTTCCAGGTCACTTTCCCAGGTGTGCCAATACCTCTCTCCCTTCCCCCCTGCCCCCATGCTGAGTGAGTCCTGTCACTCAGGCTTAACATTCCAGCAAGGCGTCGTGTGGTTGCTCAAGTTCAAAGGATGCCACTCAGGCCCAGGGGTCATTGGCCTGTCTGGGTGTCATCTTCCCCTGAGACCCTGCCCCTCTCACCTGGTTGGTGGCTCACCTGTACCTCCCCTCCCCCTGTCCCTGAGCTTAAAAAGGTCATCAGACCATGCGGTCGGTGTTCTGTTGGAGCAGGTCCTCACGTTCAGACCTCTGTAACCATGGAATTAACCTCTGGACATTAAACCCTCCAGCAGAATCCTCTCCTTTTTCTCTTCACCATTGCCTGAAGCTATCCTCCTGAGGTAACGGGGTCCCTTACAAGCCTGGACTTGTTCAGTGCCAAGCTGCAACCACCAGCAAGCTAAGGTATCTCTGGGGTGACACGCCGCAGTTGCTGCCTTTGGCCCAGCAGCGAGGGTCAGACCGGCCCAGGCACAATCTAACTGGTAATATTGGGAGCTTTTTTTTCCAATACACTAAAAATCCAGGAAGTGAAGAATGCGCCCTAATGTGAGAAACAAAATATGGATTAGTTCTATATTGCAAAGTTATAAAAAGACATGAAAGCCAACGATGTAAAGTTTCATTACTAACATCCTTTAAAATGGAACCTTCTATTCTCCTGACTACATTAGCAACATAAGCAGAATCTGTGACCAAATTAAAAGGCTGAGGAAAAAGCTGAAAAGCTCAAACTACTGCAGCAAGCTCAACAATTTGAGGGGATCCCTCTACTGTTTGAATATCAGATTCCCAAACATCAGTCTTTTGATTAAACCAAGGCACAACGGACTTGTGGCTTTTACCAGAGCCATCAGTGAAGAGAGTCACAGCATGTAAAGGTTCTTCACTTAATTTAGGTTTTCCTCTGAAACTCAATTTTGCTTGCAGTAGTTTGTGAGCTGGATAGTGTATGGAACAAACACCTGGAAAACCTAAGAATGCATATTGTAAATCATCAGAATTTTGCATTGCCCAATTGAAATAATCATTTTTCAATGGCAAATAGATAACTGAACATTCTTGACCTGCCAAAGTTAACAATCTGGTTCTAGCCTCAATTATAATGTATGCAATCATTTCTAAAACTGAGCAAATGGTCTTTGAAAACCTGTAGGGAGGAAAAACCCGTTCCATTATTAACAAAGGATCTTGTTCTGTGGCATCCCACTGGAAAATGAGACCACAAAGCTGCATCTTCTCTCCTAAGATTGCAAGAAAGAAAGGATTTTCAGGAACGCAGCGATGAGCTTGTCTTTTTTGAAGAGCTTCTGTGACTTTGTCGAGAGCAGCACGAGCTTCAGGGGTTAAAGTTCTTGGCGAAGTGATGTCGCAACTTCCTCTCAGCAAATGGAAGAGCGGACTCAGTTCATCATTGGTGATTCCCACCATCGGTCTGACCCAGTTGATTTCTCCTAGAAGTTGTTGTAACTCTTGTAGGTTGTTGACTCTGGTTCGGATCTGAATTTTCTGTGGTCTTCTTGTCGTCTCAGTCATCTTCCATCCCAGGTACTTCTAAGGTGAAACTTGTTGAATTTTCGTTGCAGAGATTTCAAGTCCAGCTTTTTGAATTTCAGCAACAACACAGTCGCGAGTTTCTTCCATCTCTTCCTTTCAAAGGACTCCACCCTTAAAGCCAATTTTTCTTTCTCTGTATCTATAGATTGACAAACACCAGAACAACCCTGTTTTTGCTTAACTGAAAAAGAGTTCCCCGGAACACAATTTCCCGAGTGGAAGCAGCCACCTCAGCCTCCACCCCAGGCCCAACAGAATCCAATTCAGGTTTCACTGTCCCTGCACAAACAATTTTAGGAAGTACAGTCACTTTTTCATTTCCATCTTTTACACACTTTGTTCCATCCCCCTTACAAGAGTCACATATTTTTACATTAACAGAACAACGCGAAGAAAAGTCCAAAAGAGTCTCATTTTTTCCCAGAGAGAGAGAAGAAAGATTTTGTTCAACAGAGTTCAAAGCAATACTTTCAGCATTTGCAACAACACTTGTAACATTCTCCGATACACACACAGTCTCCGGTTTACTGGAATTTAATGAGACAGAACCAGAAGCTTTGTTTTCTGAGTCCAAGTTGATCTTATTATTATCAGTTTGTTTAAAACAGTGCTCCAACAGCGCTCTACAAACCGGCATAAGTTCTCTTAAGCTTTCATCTTTTTTGAGAGAGACTAGTTTATAGATTCTCCAGTTTATCTGATCCCAAAAATGAAAAGTAAAAGCAGACTGCAGATTTAAATCTTGCGTATTCGCTTTAACCCAGATAAGTAAGTTTTTAAGCTCAGTTTTTGAAATTTCAGAGTGACCTTTTTCTTGTAACATTGTCTCTAATTGATGAAAAACATCCCATTCAACTTTTGATAAATTCGTTCCCATTTTTGTGTTCTTTTAATAATTTTCTTTTTCGCTATTTTGCCTCCCAACGTCACCCAAGCGCTCTCCCGAGATAAGTTACTTACAATTTTCTTGGCTTCGGTGGGAGAGATGATACAGTGTGCTCCTTGTTAGCACTTGGGTCTCCGCAGCTGGTACTTCCACGATTTTTCTTTCTTTTTCTTCTATTCTACGTCCTCACACGAGGCACCAATATGCGGGGGACGGGACAGGTATAAGTCCAATAGTGTCAGGAACCCACGCCTTAAAAAAGGAACCCACTAGGCCGCGGCAAAATATCCAAATATGGATAACATGGTAACCAGACCAGTGAAGAGATTTTTGCTTTTATTTCCAGCACATCAGTCTCAAAATACAAAATGGAGACATGACAGCTCACTGATCCACACCAAAAAATGTCTCCTTCAACAGGGCTCATACAGCAATACATAAAATCATCTCAGACTAGAATTCAGCCAATCAGACACAGAAAACACATCTTGACAAGCATTCTATCCAATCTTATAAAACATAGGTAATCGTAGCTAAAACAAAGACTAGTTGATAAGAGACAAAGAACAGAGTTCTATTCATGCTAACCTTCTAAAGATATACATTAAATAACCTTGTTGCCGTCCTAAAGCCAATTCTACAGAAGCCTATTGTTATTTGTCACGTCTACTGCTTGGGAAACTTTTCTGCTTGCATGGAAAACTTTTTCTGCTTGCATGGGAAACTTTTCTGCAATGCTAACAAAACTCCAGTCTAAGGCCTACATACTTCTTTGTAACCATTTCTTAAAAATCCTCTAACCTTATGGATTCCAACATTTCCCCCTCTCTGTTTGACCCAGAAGCTTTCATTTTCTTGTCGCTTGCTATTTGCGTTTCATAGCTCTATTGCAAAATTTCTGCTTATTATCTGCTGAAGACCTATTTTCACTAAACTGAAGCATTGCTATATTACGGCACAGCAACTTAATGCTGTGAAGACCCAATCCCTGAAAGAGAGATATGAATCACGTTTGGCAACAGTCACAAGGCATCGTTCAAAAAACTCTGGTCGATTCCAAGGCCTTAATTCAAAACCTTCGTTCATGTCAATACCCTCATCTACTGCTTTCGTGAGATTTCGTACACTCTCTGTGCTTCTACTTCCTAGTTCTCCTGCTTGAATGACAAAAACTTCTCGGACTGTTTTGTTCATCATTCGCTGAAGACAACAGAGTATACAAGGTGCCACTATCAATATCAGTATTAGAACACCTAATATGTAAAGACCTATCTTGCAAAGTTGCCTTAGCCAAGGTGCAAAACTCCAATTTTGAAACAAATCATCCAACCAGGAACCTCCATCTTCTTTAATTTGGGCTGTCAGATCCTTTAATTTTTGAATGCTTTTTTGAATGGATTCGGAATGATCAGACAAATTCATACAACACAATCCTTCCAATTCCTCACAACCATGTCCTTGTGCCAGTAAGAGAAAATCAATGGCTGCTCTGTTTTGAAGAGTAGCATGTCTAATACTATCAACATCAGTCCACATATCACTGATTGTGGAGGATGTAGCATTAGCTTGTTTGCTCAGCCAACATCCAACTCGATCTAATTGTCTCAATGCCACAGCTGAAGCCAATTGGGGTAGAAATATACCTGCTGAAAGCCTTCTGGCGGCATTCCAAGGCATAAAATCACTCTGACAGTTCTCATCATAGTGAGGAACAGCTCTTGTTTTCCTTTGTTTCTTTTTCATCACTGCTTTGGCAGTGGGGGCAATTATGGTAAGCATACCAATGCTACAAGGGCCACCTTCAAGGTGGGCTGGAATGCCTTGCCAACCTCTGTCTCCGCAAATGATCCAATACCCTTTTGGCAATTGCCGTGGATATTGGTCCGTCTCCAGAAACACATCCCAACTGTTTGAAACATTTGCTGCCCTGAGAAGTTTTTTCGAACAAATGTTCCAATTGAAGGAAGGACTGTTTCCATTGTCAATTCCACCTGGTTTACCATTGGATTCTTTTCTGACCAAAGGAAACTCTTTCACTGGCACACCAACCAAACAGGTTGAGAAAGGCTTTTCTGGTTCCGAATTAGACAGGCATATAGTATCCGATCCGGCAGCCTTGGCTAAGGTCACCCAAACATTCGTTTTCGGTTGATCCACAGGCAAATCTGCACGACAAAAAACAATTAACATCAAGCAAAACAAGTATACCATTTGATTCTGCCCCATCTCTTTCAAGAACTAAGTTTTGGCAGAATTCTTTGTAAACAAAAACAATAACCTAAATTTTCAGCCAAAAACTAGCTTTGTAAAACAAACATTCAGCATTCAATTCGTATACTCATAAATAACATTGGCACAAAATCAGAGTTCATGGGTTCCACCGATGCACAAAGAACGTCAGGCACAAGAGGCGTCAGGCGAGACCCGGGATCCTTCCATTCGGTCCACGTCTGCGTACTCGCTTCCTCAGTTCTAGGCTCGACAACAGGTTCTGAAGTGCGATACGGTTTGACGTTTTTGGCAGGAACCCACTTAATTCTTCCAGCACCTGTGGAAATAGAAGCATACCCTTTGCCCCACGTTATTAATTGAAACGGGCCTTCCATCTGTCCAGAGTCAGGGTTTCTAATTAGAAGAGGAGGATGTTCTTTCAGTTTTGCCTGTGTGCTATTTGAAAAGTGTCTAAAGATTGGTGGATCTGGTTCTGTACTTGAACTATTTAGAAAATTAAAACCATACAAAGCCTTACTCAGTCTCATCTGTGGGGTGATTTCCGTTCCCCCTCTCTGTTGATCTAATATGCGTTTTAAGGTTTGATGTGTTCTTTCAATGATTGCTTGGCTTGTGGGAGAGTGGGGAATACCAAAAATGTGTCGAACACCCCATTCATTTAAAAATGTGGCCAATTTTTGAGATATGTATGCGGGACCATTGTCAGTTTTTACTTCTTGGGGTATACCCAATGAAGCAAAAGCTTGCAGGAAATGATGACAGGCATGGCTGCCAGTTTCACCTGTGTGAAGGGAAGCAAAAACTGCACCAGAGAACGTGTCTATGGAAACATGAATATTTTTAAATTTACCAAAAGAAGGCTATTTAGTAACACCTGTTTGCCACAACTGTAGGCTTTGTAAGCCTCGGGGGTTGATTGCTCCTGTAGAAACAGGAGGTTGTACCAATTGACAGTCAGGGCAAGTATGAATGATAGCTTTAGCTTGACTTTTAGTGATTTGGAACATTCGCATGAGTGCTTGTGCATTTTGGTGGAAAAAGGCATGACTCAATTTTGCTTGTTCAAAACTATTTGGCAATGTGTTAGAAATGACCATTGTCAGCTTGTCCGCTCTTGCATTTCCTTCCACTAAAAATCCAGGAAGTGAAGAATGCGCCCTAATGTGAGAAACAAAATATGGATTAGTTCTATATTGCAAAGTTATAAAAAGACATGAAAGCCAACGATGTAAAGTTTCATTACTAACATCCTTTAAAATGGAACCTTCTATTCTCCTGACTACATTAGCAACATAAGCAGAATCTGTGACCAAATTAAAAGGCTGAGGAAACAGCTGAAAAGCTCAAACTACTGCAGCAAGCTCAACAATTTGAGGGGATCCCTCTACTGTTTGAATATCAGATTCCCAAACATCAGTCTTTTGATTAAACCAAGTCACAACGGACTTGTGGCTTTTACCAGAGCCGTCAGTGAAGAGAGTCACAGCATGTAAAGGTTCTTCACTTAATTTAGGTTTTTCTCTGAAACTCAATTTTGCTTGCAGTAGTTTGTGAGCTGGATAGTGTATGGAACAAACACCTGGAAAACCTAAGAATGCATATTGTAAATCATCAGAATTTTGCATTGCCCAATTGAAATAATCATTTTTCAATGGCAAATAGATAACTGAACATTCTTGACCTGCCAAAGTTAACAATCTGGTTCTAGCCTTAATTATAATGTATGCAATCATTTCTAAAACTGAGCAAATGGTCTTTGAAAACCTGTAGGGAGGAAAAACCCATTCCATTATTAACAAAGGATCTTGTTCTGTGGCATCCCACTGGAAAATGAGACCACAAAGCTGCATCTTCTCTCCTAAGATTGCAAGAAAGAAAGGATTTTCAGGAACGCAGCGATGAGCTTGTCTTTTTTGAAGAGCTTCTGTGACTTTGTCGAGAGCAGCACGAGCTTCAGGGGTTAAATTTCTTGGCGAAGTGATGTCGCAACTTCCTCTCAGCAAATGGAAGAGCGGACTCAGTTCATCATTGGTGATTCCCAGCATCGGTCTGACCCAGTTGATTTCTCCTAGAAGTTGTTGTAACTCTTGTAGGTTGTTGACTCTGGTTCGGATCTGAATTTTCTGTGGTCTTCTTGTCGTCTCAGTCATCTTCCATCCCAGGTACTTCTAAGGTGAAACTTGTTGAATTTTCGTTGCAGAGATTTCAAGTCCAGCTTTTTGAATTTCAGCAACAACACAGTCGCGAGTTTCTTCCATCTCTTCCTTTCAAAGGACTCCACCCTTAAAGCCAATTTTTCTTTCTCTGTATCTATAGATTGACAAACACCAGAACAACCCTGTTTTTGCTTAACTGAAAAAGAGTTCCCCGGAACACAATTTTCCGAGTGGAAGCAGCCACCTCAGCCTCCACCCCAGGCCCAACAGAATCCAATTCAGGTTTCAGTGTCCCTGCACAAACAATTTTAGGAAGTACAGTCACTTTTTCATTTCCATCTTTTACACACTTTGTTCCATCCCCCTTACAAGAGTCACATATTTTTACATTAACAGAACAACGCGAAGAAAAGTCCAAAAGAGTCTCATTTTTTCCCAGAGAGAGAAGAAAGATTTTGTTCAACAGAGTTCAAAGCAATACTTTCAGCATTTGCAACAACACTTGTAACATTCTCCGATACTCACACAGTCTCCGGTTTACTGGAATTTAATGAGACAGAACCAGAAGCTTTGTTTTCTGAGTCCAAGTTGATCTTATTATTATCCGTTTGTTTAAAACAGTGCTCCAACAGCGCTCTACAAACCGGCATAAGTTCTCTTAAGCTTTCATCTTTTTTGAGAGAGACTAGTTTATAGATTCTCCAGTTTATCTGATCCCAAAAATGAAAAGTAAAAGCAGACTGCAGATTTAAATCTTGCGTATTCGCTTTAACCCAGATAAGTAAGTTTTTAAGCTCAGTTTTTGAAATTTCAGAGTGACCTTTTTCTTGTAACATTGTCTCTAATTGATGAAAAACATCCCATTCAACTTTTGATAAATTCGTTCCCATTTTTGTGTTCGTTTAATAATTTTCTTTTCTCTATTTTGCCTCCCAACGTCACCCAAGCGCTCTCCTGAGATAAGTAACTTACAATTTTCTTGGCTTCGGCGGGAGAGATGATACAGTGTGCTCCTTGTTAACACTTGGGTCTCCGCAGCTGGTACTTCCACGATTTTTCTTTGTTTTTCTTCTATTCTACGTCCTCACACGAGGCACCAATATGCGGGGGACGGGACAGGTATAAGTCCAATAGTGTCAGGAACCCACGCCTTAAAAAAGGAACCCACTAGGCCGCGGCAAAATATCCAAATATGGATAACATGGTAACCAGACCAGTGAAGAGATTTTTGCTTTTATTTCCAGCACATCAGTCTCAAAATACAAAATGGAGACATGACAGCTCACTGATCCACACCAAAAAATGTCTCCTTCAACAGGGCTCATACAGCAATACATAAAATCATCTCAGACTAGAATTCAGCCAATCAGACACAGAAAACACATCTTGACAAGCATTCTATCCAATCTTATAAAACATAGGTAATCGTAGCTAAAACAAAGACTAGTTGATAAGAGACAAAGAACAGAGTTCTATTCATGCTAACCTTCTAAAGATATACATTAAATTAACTTGGTTGCCATCCTAAAGCCAATTCTACAGAAGCCTATTGTTATTTGTCACGTCTACTGCTTGGGAAACTTTTCTGCTTGCATGGAAAACTTTTTCTGCTTGCATGGGAAACTTTTCTGCAATGCTAACAAAACTCCAGTCTAAGGCCTACATACTTCTTTGTAACCATTTCTTAAAAATCCTCTAACCTTATGGATTCCAACATTTCCCCCTCTCTGTTTGACCCAGAAGCTTTCATTTTCTTGTCGCTTGCTATTTGCGTTTCATAGCTCGATTGCAAAATTTCTGCTTATTATCTGCTGAAGACCTATTTTCACTAAACTGAAGCATTGCTATATTACGGCACAGCAACTTAATGCTGTGAAGACCCAATCCCTGAAAGAGAGATATGAATCACGTTTGGCAACAGTCACAAGGCATCGTTCAAAAAACTCTGGTCGATTCCAAGGCCTTAATTCAAAACCTTCGTTCATGTCAATACCCTCATCTACTGCTTTCGTGAGATTTCGTACACTCTCTGTGCTTCTACTTCCTAATTCTCCTGCTTGAATGACAAAAACTTCTCGGACTCTTTTGTTCATCATTCGCTGAAGACAACAGAGTATACAAGGTGCCACTATCAATATCAGTATTAGAACACCTAATATGTAAAGACCTATCTTGCAAAGTTGCCTTAGCCAAGGTGCAAAACTCCAATTTTGAAACAAATCATCCAACCAGGAACCTCCATCTTCTTTAATTTGGGCTGTCAGATCCTTTAATTTTTGAATGCTTTTTTGAATGGATTCGGAATGATCAGACAAATTCATACAACACAATCCTTCCAATTCCTCACAACCATGTCCTTGTGCCAGTAAGAGAAAATCAATGGCTGCTCTGTTTTGAAGAGTAGCATGCCTAATACTATCAACATCAGTCCACATATCACTGATTGCGGAGGATGTGGCATTAGCTTGTTTGCTCAGCCAACATCCAACTCGATCTAATTGTCTCAATGCCACAGCTGAAGCCAATTGGGGTAGAAATATACCTGCTGAAAGCCTTCTGGCGGCATTCCAAGGCATAAAATCACTCTGACAGTTCTCATCATAATGAGGAACAGCTCTTGTTTTCCTTTGTTTCTTTTTCATCACTGCTTTGGCAGTGGGGGCAATTATGGTAAGCATACCAATGCTACAAGGGCCACCTTCAAGGTGGGCTGGAATGCCTTGCCAACCTCTGTCTCCGCAAATGATCCAATACCCTTTTGGCAATTGCCGTGGATATTGGTCCGTCTCCAGAAACACATCCCAACTGTTTGAAACATTTGCTGCCCTGAGAAGTTTTTTCGAACAAATGTTCCAATTGAAGGAAGGACTGTTTCCATTGTCAATTCCACCTGGTTTACCATTGGATTCTTTTCTGACCAAAGGAAACTCTTTCACTGGCACACCAACCAAACAGGTTGAGAAAGGCTTTTCTGGTTCCGAATTAGACAGGCATATAGTATCCGATCCGGCAGCCTTGGCTAAGGTCACCCAAACATTCGTTTTCGGTTGATCCACAGGCAAATCTGCACGACAAAAAACAATTAACATCAAGCAAAACAAGTATACCATTTGATTCTGCCCCATCTCTTTCAAGAACTAAGTTTTGGCAGAATTCTTTCTAAACAAAAACAATAACCTAAATTTTCAGCCAAAAATTTGCTTCGTTAGACAAACATTCAGCATTCAATTCGTATACTCATAAATAACATTGGCACAAAATCAGAGTTCATGGGTTCCACCGATGCACAAAGAACGTCAGGCACAAGAGGCGTCAGGCGAGACCCGGGATCCTTCCATTCGGTCCACGTCTGCGTACTCGCTTCCTCAGTTCTAGGCTCGACAACAGGTTCTGAAGTGCGATACGGTTTGACGTTTTTGGCAGGAACCCACTTAATTCTTCCAGCACCTGTGGAAATAGAAGCATACCCTTTGCCCCACGTTATTAATTGAAACGGGCCTTCCATCTGTCCAGAGTCAGGGTTTCTAATTAGAAGAGGAGGATGTTCTTTCAGTTTTGCCTGTGTGCTATTTGAAAAGTGTCTAAAGATTGGTGGATCTGGTTCTGTACTTGAACTATTTAGAAAATTAAAACCATACAAAGCCTTACTCAGTCTCATCTGTGGGGTGATTTCCGTTCCCCCTCTCTGTTGATCTAATATGCGTTTTAAGGTTTGATGTGTTCTTTCAATGATTGCTTGGCTTGTGGGAGAGTGGGGAATACCAAAAATGTGTCGAACACCCCATTCATTTAAAAATGTGGCCAATTTTTGAGATATGTATGCGGGACCATTGTCAGTTTTTACTTCTTGGGGTATACCCAATGAAGCAAAAGCTTGCAGGAAATGATGACAGGCATGGCTGCCAGTTTCACCTGTGTGAAGGGAAGCAAAAACTGCACCAGAGAACGTGTCTATGGAAACATGAATATTTTTAAATTTACCAAAAGAAGGCTATTTAGTAACACCTGTTTGCCACAACTGTAGGCTTTGTAAGCCTCGGGGGTTGATTGCTCCTGTAGAAACAGGAGGTTGTACCAATTGACAGTCAGGGCAAGTATGAATGATAGCTTTAGCTTGACTTTTAGTGATTTGGAACATTCGCATGAGTGCTTGTGCATTTTGGTGGAAAAAGGCATGGCTCAATTTTGCTTGTTCAAAAATATTTGGCAATGTGTTAGAAATGACCATTGTCAGCTTGTCCGCTCTTGCATTTCCTTCCACTAATATTGTGGTGTGCTGTAATGTCCCATTTTGGCCTTCCAGGTCACTTTCCCAGGTGTGCCAATACCTCTCTCCCTTCCCCCTTGCCCCCATGCTGAGTGAGTCCTGTCACTCAGGCTTAACATTCCAGCAAGGCGTCGTGTGGTTGCTCAAGTTCAAAGGATGCCACTCAGGCCCAGGGGTCATTGGCCTGTCTGGGTGTCATCTTCCCCTGAGACCCTGCCCCTCTCACCTGGTTGGTGGCTCACCTGTACCTCCCCTCCCCCTGTCCCTGAGCTTAAAAAGGTCATCAGACCATGCGGTCGGTGTTCTGTTGGAGCAGGTCCTCACGTTCAGACCTCTGTAACCATGGAATTAACCTCTGGACATTAAACCCTCCAGCAGAATCCTCTCCTTTTTCTCTTCACCATTGCCTGAAGCTATCCTCCTGAGGTAACGGGGTCCCTTACAAGCCTGGACTTGTTCAGTGCCAAGCTGCAACCACCAGCAAGCTAAGGTATCTCTGGGGTGACACGCCGCAGTTGCTGCCTTTGGCCCAGCAGCGAGGGTCTGACCGGCCCAGGCACAATCTAACTGGTAATATTGGGAGCTTTTTTTTCCAATACACTAAAAATCCAGGAAGTGAAGAATGCGCCCTAATGTGAGAAACAAAATATGGATTAGTTCTATATTGCAAAGTTATAAAAAGACATGAAAGCCAACGATGTAAAGTTTCATTACTAACATCCTTTAAAATGGAACCTTCTATTCTCCTGACTACATTAGCAACATAAGCAGAATCTGTGACCAAATTAAAAGGCTGAGGAAACAGCTGAAAAGCTCAAACTACTGCAGCAAGCTCAACAATTTGAGGGGATCCCTCTACTGTTTGAATATCAGATTCCCAAACATCAGTCTTTTGATTAAACCAAGTCACAACGGACTTGTGGCTTTTACCAGAGCCATCAGTGAAGAGAGTCACAGCATGTAAAGGTTCTTCACTTAATTTAGGTTTTTCTCTGAAACTCAATTTTGCTTGCAGTAGTTTGTGAGCTGGATAGTGTATGGAACAAACACCTGGAAAACCTAAGAATGCATATTGTAAATCATCAGAATTTTGCATTGCCCAATTGAAATAATCATTTTTCAATGGCAAATAGATAACTGAACATTCTTGACCTGCCAAAGTTAACAATCTGGTTCTAGCCTTAATTATAATGTATGCAATCATTTCTAAAACTGAGCAAATGGTCTTTGAAAACCTGTAGGGAGGAAAAACCCATTCCATTATTAACAAAGGATCTTGTTCTGCGGCATCCCACTGGAAAATGAGACCACAAAGCTGCATCTTCTCTCCTAAGACTGCAAGAAAGAAAGGATTTTCAGGAACGCAGCGATGAGCTTGTCTTTCTTGAAGAGCTTCTGTGACTTTGTCGAGAGCAGCACGAGCTTCAGGAGTTAAAGTTCTTGGCGAAGTGATGTTGCAACTTCCTCTCAGCAAATGGAAGAGCGGACTCAGTTCATCATTGGTGATTCCCAGCATCGGTCTGACCCAGTTGATTTCTCCTAGAAGTTGTTGTAACTCTTGTAGGTTGTTGACTCTGGTTCGGATCTGAATTTTCTGTGGTCTTCTTGTCGTCTCAGTCATCTTCCATCCCAGGTACTTCTAAGGTGAAACTTGTTGAATTTTCGTTGCAGAGATTTCAAGTCCAGCTTTTTGAATTTCAGCAACAACACAGTCGCGAGTTTCTTCCATCTCTTCCTTTCAAAGGACTCCACCCTTAAAGCCAATTTTTCTTTCTCTGTATCTATAGATTGACAAACACCAGAACAACCCTGTTTTTGCTTAACTGAAAAAGAGTTCCCCGGAACACAATTTCCCGAGTGGAAGCAGCCACCTCAGCCTCCACCCCAGGCCCAACAGAATCCAATTCAGGTTTCAGTGTCCCTGCACAAACAATTTTAGGAAGTACAGTCACTTTTTCATTTCCTTCTTTTACACACTTTGTTCCATCCCCCTTACAAGAGTCACATATTTTTACATTAACAGAACAACGCGAAGAAAAGTCCAAAAGAGTCTCATTTTTTCCCAGAGAGAGAGAAGAAAGATTTTGTTCAACAGAGTTCAAAGCAATACTTTCAGCATTTGCAACAACACTTGTAACATTCTCCGATACTCACACAGTCTCCGGTTTACTGGAATTTAATGAGACAGAACCAGAAGCTTTGTTTTCTGAGTCCAAGTTGATCTTATTATTATCAGTTTGTTTAAAACAGTGCTCCAACAGCGCTCTACAAACCGGCATAAGTTCTCTTAAGCTTTCATCTTTTTTGAGAGAGACTATTTTATAGATTCTCCAGTTTATCTGATACTAAAAATGAAAAGTAAAAGCAGACTGCAGATTTAAATCTTGCGTATTCGCTTTAACCCAGATAAGTAAGTTTTTAAGCTCAGTTTTTGAAATTTCAGAGTGACCTTTTTCTTGTAACATTGTCTCTAATTGATGAAAAACATCCCATTCAACTTTTGATAAATTCGTTCCCATTTTTGTGTTCTTTTAATAATTTTCTTTTTCGCTATTTTGCCTCCCAACGTCACCCAAGCGCTCTCCCGAGATAAGTTACTTACAATTTTCTTGGCTTCGGCGGGAGAGATGATACAGTGTGCTCCTTGTTAACACTTGGGTCTCCGCAGCTGGTACTTCCACGATTTTTCTTTGTTTTTCTTCTATTCTACGTCCTCACACGAGGCACCAATATGCGGGGGACGGGACAGGTATAAGTCCAATGGTGTCAGGAGCCCACGCCTTAAAAAAGGAACCCACTAGGCCGCGGCAAAATATCCAAATATGGATAACATGGTAACCAGACCAGTGAAGAGATTTTTGCTTTTATTTCCAGCACATCAGTCTCAAAATACAAAATGGAGACATGACAGCTCACTGATCCACACCAAAAAATGTCTCCTTCAACAGGGCTCATACAGCAATACATAAAATCATCTCAGACTAGAATTCAGCCAATCAGACACAGAAAACACATCTTGACAAGCATTCTATCCAATCTTATAAAACATAGGTAATCGTAGCTAAAACAAAGACTAGTTGATAAGAGACAAAGAACAGAGTTCTATTCATGCTAACCTTCTAAAGATATACATTAAATAACCTTGTTGCCATCCTAAAGCCAATTCTACAGAAGCCTATTGTTATTTGTCACGTCTACTGCTTGGGAAACTTTTCTGCTTGCATGGAAAACTTTTTCTGCTTGCATGGGAAACTTTTCTGCAATGCTAACAAAACTCCAGTCTAAGGCCTACATACTTCTTTGTAACCATTTCTTAAAAATCCTCTAACCTTATGGATTCCAACATTTCCCCCTCTCTGTTTGACCCAGAAGCTTTCATTTTCTTGTCGCTTGCTATTTGCGTTTCATAGCTCGATTGCAAAATTTCTGCTTATTATCTGCTGAAGACCTATTTTCACTAAACTGAAGCATTGCTATATTACGGCACAGCAACTTAATGCTGTGAAGACCCAATCCCTGAAAGAGAGATATGAATCACGTTTGGCAACAGTCACAAGGCATCGTTCAAAAAACTCTGGTCGATTCCAAGGCCTTAATTCAAAACCTTCGTTCATGTCAATACCCTCATCTACAGCTTTCGTGAGATTTCATACACTCTCTGTGCTTCTACTTCCTAGTTCTCCTGCTTGAATGACAAAAACTTCTCGGACTGTTTTGTTCATCATTCGCCGAACACAACAGAGTATACAAGGTGCCACTATCAATATCAGTATTAGAACACCTAATATGTAAAGACCTATCTTGCAAAGTTGCCTTAGCCAAGGTGCAAAACTCCAATTTTGAAACAAATCATCCAACCAGGAACCTCCATCTTCTTTAATTTGGGCTGTCAGATCCTTTAATTTTTGAATGCTTTTGTGAATGGATTCGGAATGATCAGACAAATTCATACAACACAATCCTTCCAATTCCTCACAACCATGTCCTTGTGCCAGTAAGAGAAAATCAATGGCTGCTCTGTTTTGAAGAGTAGCATGCCTAATACTATCAACATCAGTCCACATATCACTGATTGTGGAGGATGTGGCATTAGCTTGTTTGCTCAGCCAACATCCAACTCGATCTAATTGTCTCAATGCCACAGCTGAAGCCAATTGGGGTAGAAATATATCTGCTGAAAGCCTTCTGGCGGCATTCCAAGGCATAAAATCACTCTGACAGTTCTCATCATAATGAGGAACAGCTCTTGTTTTCCTTTGTTTCTTTTTCATCACTGCTTTGGCAGTGGGGGCAATTATGGTAAGCATACCAATGCTACAAGGGCCACCTTCAAGGTGGGCTGGAATGCCTTGCCAACCTCTGTCTCCGCAAATGATCCAATACCCTTTTGGCAATTGCCGTGGATATTGGTCCGTCTCCAGAAACACATCCCAACTGTTTGAAACATTTGCTGCCCTGAGAAGTTTTTTCGAACAAATGTTCCAATTGAAGGAAGGACTGTTTCCATTGTCAATTCCACCTGGTTTACCATTGGATTCTTTTCTGACCAAAGGAAACTCTTTCACTGGCACACCAACCAAACAGGTTGAGAAAGGCTTTTCTGGTTCCGAATTAGACAGGCATATAGTATCCGATCCGGCAGCCTTGGCTAAGGTCACCCAAACATTCGTTTTCGGTTGATCCACAGGCAAATCTGCACGACAAAAAACAATTAACATCAAGCAAAACAAGTATACCATTTGATTCTGCCCCATCTCTTTCAAGAACTAAGTTTTGGCAGAATTCTTTCTAAACAAAAACAATAACCTAAATTTTCAGCCAAAAATTTGCTTCGTTAGAAAAACATTCAGCATTCAATTCGTATACTCATAAATAACATTGGCACAAAATCAGAGTTCATGGGTTCCACCGATGCACAAAGAACGTCAGGCACAAGAGGCGTCAGGCGAGACCCGGGATCCTTCCATTCGGTCCACGTCTGCGTACTCGCTTCCTCAGTTCTAGGCTCGACAACAGGTTCTGAAGTGCGATACGGTTTGACGTTTTTGGCAGGAACCCACTTAATTCTTCCAGCACCTGTGGAAATAGAAGCATACCCTTTGCCCCACGTTATTAATTGAAACGGGCCTTCCATCTGTCCAGAGTCAGGGTTTCTAATTAGAAGAGGAGGATGTTCTTTCAGTTTTGCCTGTGTGCTATTTGAAAAGTGTCTAAAGATTGGTGGATCTGGTTCTGTACTTGAACTATTTAGAAAATTAAAACCATACAAAGCCTTACTCAGTCTCATCTGTGGGGTGATTTCCGTTCCCCCTCTCTGTTGATCTAATATGCGTTTTAAGGTTTGATGTGTTCTTTCAATGATTGCTTGGCTTGTGGGAGAGTGGGGAATACCAAAAATGTGTGGAACACCCCATTCATTTAAAAATGTGGCCAATTTTTGAGATATGTATGCGGGACCATTGTCAGTTTTTACTTCTTGGGGTATACCCAATGAAGCAAAAGCTTGCAGGAAATGATGACAGGCATGGCTGCCAGTTTCACCTGTGTGAAGGGAAGCAAAAACTGCACCAGAGAACGTGTCTATGGAAACATGAATATTTTTAAATTTACCAAAAGAAGGCTATTTAGTAACACCTGTTTGCCACAACTGTAGGCTTTGTAAGCCTCGGGGGTTGATTGCTCCTGTAGAAACAGGAGGTTGTACCAATTGACAGTCAGGGCAAGTATGAATGATAGCTTTAGCTTGACTTTTAGTGATTTGGAACATTCGCATGAGTGCTTGTGCATTTTGGTGGAAAAAGGCATGGCTCAATTTTGCTTGTTCAAAAATATTTGGCAATGTGTTAGAAATGACCATTGTCAGCTTGTCCGCTCTTGCATTTCCTTCCACTAATATTGTGGTGTGCTGTAATGTCCCATTTTGGCCTTCCAGGTCACTTTCCCAGGTGTGCCAATACCTCTCTCCCTTCCCCCCTGCCCCCATGCTGAGTGAGTCCTGTCACTCAGGCTTAACATTCCAGCAAGGCGTCGTGTGGTTGCTCAAGTTCAAAGGATGCCACTCAGGCCCAGGGGTCATTGGCCTGTCTGGGTGTCATCTTCCCCTGAGACCCTGCCCCTCTCACCTGGTTGGTGGCTCACCTGTACCTCCCCTCCCCCTGTCCCTGAGCTTAAAAAGGTCATCAGACCATGCGGTCGGTGTTCTGTTGGAGCAGGTCCTCACGTTCAGACCTCTGTAACCATGGAATTAACCTCTGGACATTAAACCCTCCAGCAGAATCCTCTCCTTTTTCTCTTCACCATTGCCTGAAGCTATCCTCCTGAGGTAACGGGGTCCCTTACAAGCCTGGACTTGTTCAGTGCCAAGCTGCAACCACCAGCAAGCTAAGGTATCTCTGGGGTGACACGCCGCAGTTGCTGCCTTTGGCCCAGCAGCGAGGGTCAGACCGGCCCAGGCACAATCTAACTGGTAATATTGGGAGCTTTTTTTTCCAATACACTAAAAATCCAGGAAGTGAAGAATGCGCCCTAATGTGAGAAACAAAATATGGATTAGTTCTATATTGCAAAGTTATAAAAAGACATGAAAGCCAACGATGTAAAGTTTCATTACTAACATCCTTTAAAATGGAACCTTCTATTCTCCTGACTACATTAGCAACATAAGCAGAATCTGTGACCAAATTAAAAGGCTGAGGAAACAGCTGAAAAGCTCAAACTACTGCAGCAAGCTCAACAATTTGAGGGGATCCCTCTACTGTTTGAATATCAGATTCCCAAACATCAGTCTTTTGATTAAACCAAGGCACAACGGACTTGTGGCTTTTACCAGAGCCATCAGTGAAGAGAGTCACAGCATGTAAAGGTTCTTCACTTAATTTAGGTTTTCCTCTGAAACTCAATTTTGCTTGCAGTAGTTTGTGAGCTGGATAGTGTATGGAACAAACACCTGGAAAACCTAAGAATGCATATTGTAAATCATCAGAATTTTGCATTGCCCAATTGAAATAATCATTTTTCAATGGCAAATAGATAACTGAACATTCTTGACCTGCCAAAGTTAACAATCTGGTTCTAGCCTTAATTATAATGTATGCAATCATTTCTAAAACTGAGCAAATGGTCTTTGAAAACCTGTAGGGAGGAAAAACCCATTCCATTATTAACAAAGGATCTTGTTCTGTGGCATCCCACTGGAAAATGAGACCACAAAGCTGCATCTTCTCTCCTAAGATTGCAAGAAAGAAAGGATTTTCAGGAACGCAGCGATGAGCTTGTCTTTTTTGAAGAGCTTCTGTGACTTTGTCGAGAGCAGCACGAGCTTCAGGGGTTAAAGTTCTTGGCGAAGTGATGTCGCAACTTCCTCTCAGCAAATGGAAGAGCGGACTCAGTTCATCATTGGTGATTCCCACCATCGGTCTGACCCAGTTGATTTCTCCTAGAAGTTGTTGTAACTCTTGTAGGTTGTTGACTCTGGTTCGGATCTGAATTTTCTGTGATCTTCTTGTCGTCTCAGTCATCTTCCATCCCAGGTACTTCTAAGGTGAAACTTGTTGAATTTTCGTTGCAGAGATTTCAAGTCCAGCTTTTTGAATTTCAGCAACAACACAGTCGCGAGTTTCTTCCATCTCTTCCTTTCAAAGGACTCCACCCTTAAAGCCAATTTTTCTTTCTCTGTATCTATAGATTGACAAACACCAGAACAACCCTGTTTTTGCTTAACTGAAAAAGAGTTCCCCGGAACACAATTTCCCGAGTGGAAGCAGCCACCTCAGCCTCCACCCCAGGCCCAACAGAATCCAATTCAGGTTTCACTGTCCCTGCACAAACAATTTTAGGAAGTACAGTCACTTTTTCATTTCCATCTTTTACACACTTTGTTCCATCCCCCTTACAAGAGTCACATATTTTTACATTAACAGAACAACGCGAAGAAAAGTCCAAAAGAGTCTCATTTTTTCCCAGAGAGAGAGAAGAAAGATTTTGTTCAACAGAGTTCAAAGCAATACTTTCAGCATTTGCAACAACACTTGTAACATTCTCCGATACACACACAGTCTCCGGTTTACTGGAATTTAATGAGACAGAACCAGAAGCTTTGTTTTCTGAGTCCAAGTTGATCTTATTATTATCAGTTTGTTTAAAACAGTGCTCCAACAGCGCTCTACAAACCGGCATAAGTTCTCTTAAGCTTTCATCTTTTTTGAGAGAGACTAGTTTATAGATTCTCCAGTTTATCTGATCCCAAAAATGAAAAGTAAAAGCAGACTGCAGATTTAAATCTTGCGTATTCGCTTTAACCCAGATAAGTAAGTTTTTAAGCTCAGTTTTTGAAATTTCAGAGTGACCTTTTTCTTGTAACATTGTCTCTAATTGATGAAAAACATCCCATTCAACTTTTGATAAATTCGTTCCCATTTTTGTGTTCTTTTAATAATTTTCTTTTTCGCTATTTTGCCTCCCAACGTCACCCAAGCGCTCTCCCGAGATAAGTTACTTACAATTTTCTTGGCTTCGGTGGGAGAGATGATACAGTGTGCTCCTTGTTAACACTTGGGTCTCCGCAGCTGGTACTTCCACGATTTTTCTTTCTTTTTCTTCTATTCTACGTCCTCACACGAGGCACCAATATGCGGGGGACGGGACAGGTATAAGTCCAATAGTGTCAGGAACCCACGCCTTAAAAAAGGAACCCACTAGGCCGCGGCAAAATATCCAAATATGGATAACATGGTAACCAGACCAGTGAAGAGATTTTTGCTTTTATTTCCAGCACATCAGTCTCAAAATACAAAATGGAGACATGACAGCTCACTGATCCACACCAAAAAATGTCTCCTTCAACAGGGCTCATACAGCAATACATAAAATCATCTCAGACTAGAATTCAGCCAATCAGACACAGAAAACACATCTTGACAAGCATTCTATCCAATCTTATAAAACATAGGTAATCGTAGCTAAAACAAAGACTAGTTGATAAGAGACAAAGAACAGAGTTCTATTCATGCTAACCTTCTAAAGATATACATTAAATAACCTTGTTGCCGTCCTAAAGCCAATTCTACAGAAGCCTATTGTTATTTGTCACGTCTACTGCTTGGGAAACTTTTCTGCTTGCATGGAAAACTTTTTCTGCTTGCATGGGAAACTTTTCTGCAATGCTAACAAAACTCCAGTCTAAGGCCTACATACTTCTTTGTAACCATTTCTTAAAAATCCTCTAACCTTATGGATTCCAACATTTCCCCCTCTCTGTTTGACCCAGAAGCTTTCATTTTCTTGTTGCTTGCTATTTGCGTTTCATAGCTCTATTGCAAAATTTCTGCTTATTATCTGCTGAAGACCTATTTTCACTAAACTGAAGCATTGCTATATTACGGCACAGCAACTTAATGCTGTGAAGACCCAATCCCTGAAAGAGAGATATGAATCACGTTTGGCAACAGTCACAAGGCATCGTTCAAAAAACTCTGGTCGATTCCAAGGCCTTAATTCAAAACCTTCGTTCATGTCAATACCCTCATCTACTGCTTTCGTGAGATTTCGTACACTCTCTGTGCTTCTACTTCCTAGTTCTCCTGCTTGAATGACAAAAACTTCTCGGACTGTTTTGTTCATCATTCGCTGAAGACAACAGAGTATACAAGGTGCCACTATCAATATCAGTATTAGAACACCTAATATGTAAAGACCTATCTTGCAAAGTTGCCTTAGCCAAGGTGCAAAACTCCAATTTTGAAACAAATCATCCAACCAGGAACCTCCATCTTCTTTAATTTGGGCTGTCAGATCCTTTAATTTTTGAATGCTTTTTTGAATGGATTCGGAATGATCAGACAAATTCATACAACACAATCCTTCCAATTCCTCACAACCATGTCCTTGTGCCAGTAAGAGAAAATCAATGGCTGCTCTGTTTTGAAGAGTAGCATGTCTAATACTATCAACATCAGTCCACATATCACTGATTGTGGAGGATGTAGCATTAGCTTGTTTGCTCAGCCAACATCCAACTCGATCTAATTGTCTCAATGCCACAGCTGAAGCCAATTGGGGTAGAAATATACCTGCTGAAAGCCTTCTGGCGGCATTCCAAGGCATAAAATCACTCTGACAGTTCTCATCATAGTGAGGAACAGCTCTTGTTTTCCTTTGTTTCTTTTTCATCACTGCTTTGGCAGTGGGGGCAATTATGGTAAGCATACCAATGCTACAAGGGCCACCTTCAAGGTGGGCTGGAATGCCTTGCCAACCTCTGTCTCCGCAAATGATCCAATACCCTTTTGGCAATTGCCGTGGATATTGGTCCGTCTCCAGAAACACATCCCAACTGTTTGAAACATTTGCTGCCCTGAGAAGTTTTTTCGAACAAATGTTCCAATTGAAGGAAGGACTGTTTCCATTGTCAATTCCACCTGGTTTACCATTGGATTCTTTTCTGACCAAAGGAAACTCTTTCACTGGCACACCAACCAAACAGGTTGAGAAAGGCTTTTCTGGTTCCGAATTAGACAGGCATATAGTATCCGATCCGGCAGCCTTGGCTAAGGTCACCCAAACATTCGTTTTCGGTTGATCCACAGGCAAATCTGCACGACAAAAAACAATTAACATCAAGCAAAACAAGTATACCATTTGATTCTGCCCCATCTCTTTCAAGAACTAAGTTTTGGCAGAATTCTTTGTAAACAAAAACAATAACCTAAATTTTCAGCCAAAAACTAGCTTTGTTAAACAAACATTCAGCATTCAATTCGTATACTCATAAATAACATTGGCACAAAATCAGAGTTCATGGGTTCCACCGATGCACAAAGAACGTCAGGCACAAGAGGCGTCAGGCGAGACCCGGGATCCTTCCATTCGGTCCACGTCTGCGTACTCGCTTCCTCAGTTCTAGGCTCGACAACAGGTTCTGAAGTGCGATACGGTTTGACGTTTTTGGCAGGAACCCACTTAATTCTTCCAGCACCTGTGGAAATAGAAGCATACCCTTTGCCCCACGTTATTAATTGAAACGGGCCTTCCATCTGTCCAGAGTCAGGGTTTCTAATTAGAAGAGGAGGATGTTCTTTCAGTTTTGCCTGTGTGCTATTTGAAAAGTGTCTAAAGATTGGTGGATCTGGTTCTGTACTTGAACTATTTAGAAAATTAAAACCATACAAAGCCTTACTCAGTCTCATCTGTGGGGTGATTTCCGTTCCCCCTCTCTGTTGATCTAATATGCGTTTTAAGGTTTGATGTGTTCTTTCAATGATTGCTTGGCTTGTGGGAGAGTGGGGAATACCAAAAATGTGTCGAACACCCCATTCATTTAAAAATGTGGCCAATTTTTGAGATATGTATGCGGGACCATTGTCAGTTTTTACTTCTTGGGGTATACCCAATGAAGCAAAAGCTTGCAGGAAATGATGACAGGCATGGCTGCCAGTTTCACCTGTGTGAAGGGAAGCAAAAACTGCACCAGAGAACGTGTCTATGGAAACATGAATATTTTTAAATTTACCAAAAGAAGGCTATTTAGTAACACCTGTTTGCCACAACTGTAGGCTTTGTAAGCCTCGGGGGTTGATTGCTCCTGTAGAAACAGGAGGTTGTACCAATTGACAGTCAGGGCAAGTATGAATGATAGCTTTAGCTTGACTTTTAGTGATTTGGAACATTCGCATGAGTGCTTGTGCATTTTGGTGGAAAAAGGCATGACTCAATTTTGCTTGTTCAAAACTATTTGGCAATGTGTTAGAAATGACCATTGTCAGCTTGTCCGCTCTTGCATTTCCTTCCACTAAAAATCCAGGAAGTGAAGAATGCGCCCTAATGTGAGAAACAAAATATGGATTAGTTCTATATTGCAAAGTTATAAAAAGACATGAAAGCCAACGATGTAAAGTTTCATTACTAACATCCTTTAAAATGGAACCTTCTATTCTCCTGACTACATTAGCAACATAAGCAGAATCTGTGACCAAATTAAAAGGCTGAGGAAACAGCTGAAAAGCTCAAACTACTGCAGCAAGCTCAACAATTTGAGGGGATCCCTCTACTGTTTGAATATCAGATTCCCAAACATCAGTCTTTTGATTAAACCAAGTCACAACGGACTTGTGGCTTTTACCAGAGCCGTCAGTGAAGAGAGTCACAGCATGTAAAGGTTCTTCACTTAATTTAGGTTTTTCTCTGAAACTCAATTTTGCTTGCAGTAGTTTGTGAGCTGGATAGTGTATGGAACAAACACCTGGAAAACCTAAGAATGCATATTGTAAATCATCAGAATTTTGCATTGCCCAATTGAAATAATCATTTTTCAATGGCAAATAGATAACTGAACATTCTTGACCTGCCAAAGTTAACAATCTGGTTCTAGCCTTAATTATAATGTATGCAATCATTTCTAAAACTGAGCAAATGGTCTTTGAAAACCTGTAGGGAGGAAAAACCCATTCCATTATTAACAAAGGATCTTGTTCTGTGGCATCCCACTGGAAAATGAGACCACAAAGCTGCATCTTCTCTCCTAAGATTGCAAGAAAGAAAGGATTTTCAGGAACGCAGCGATGAGCTTGTCTTTTTTGAAGAGCTTCTGTGACTTTGTCGAGAGCAGCACGAGCTTCAGGGGTTAAATTTCTTGGCGAAGTGATGTCGCAACTTCCTCTCAGCAAATGGAAGAGCGGACTCAGTTCATCATTGGTGATTCCCAGCATCGGTCTGACCCAGTTGATTTCTCCTAGAAGTTGTTGTAACTCTTGTAGGTTGTTGACTCTGGTTCGGATCTGAATTTTCTGTGGTCTTCTTGTCGTCTCAGTCATCTTCCATCCCAGGTACTTCTAAGGTGAAACTTGTTGAATTTTCGTTGCAGAGATTTCAAGTCCAGCTTTTTGAATTTCAGCAACAACACAGTCGCGAGTTTCTTCCATCTCTTCCTTTCAAAGGACTCCACCCTTAAAGCCAATTTTTCTTTCTCTGTATCTATAGATTGACAAACACCAGAACAACCCTGTTTTTGCTTAACTGAAAAAGAGTTCCCCGGAACACAATTTTCCGAGTGGAAGCAGCCACCTCAGCCTCCACCCCAGGCCCAACAGAATCCAATTCAGGTTTCAGTGTCCCTGCACAAACAATTTTAGGAAGTACAGTCACTTTTTCATTTCCATCTTTTACACACTTTGTTCCATCCCCCTTACAAGAGTCACATATTTTTACATTAACAGAACAACGCGAAGAAAAGTCCAAAAGAGTCTCATTTTTTCCCAGAGAGAGAAGAAAGATTTTGTTCAACAGAGTTCAAAGCAATACTTTCAGCATTTGCAACAACACTTGTAACATTCTCCGATACTCACACAGTCTCCGGTTTACTGGAATTTAATGAGACAGAACCAGAAGCTTTGTTTTCTGAGTCCAAGTTGATCTTATTATTATCCGTTTGTTTAAAACAGTGCTCCAACAGCGCTCTACAAACCGGCATAAGTTCTCTTAAGCTTTCATCTTTTTTGAGAGAGACTAGATTATAGATTCTCCAGTTTATCTGATCCCAAAAATGAAAAGTAAAAGCAGACTGCAGATTTAAATCTTGCGTATTCGCTTTAACCCAGATAAGTAAGTTTTTAAGCTCAGTTTTTGAAATTTCAGAGTGACCTTTTTCTTGTAACATTGTCTCTAATTGATGAAAAACATCCCATTCAACTTTTGATAAATTCGTTCCCATTTTTGTGTTCGTTTAATAATTTTCTTTTTCTCTATTTTGCCTCCCAACGTCACCCAAGCGCTCTCCTGAGATAAGTAACTTACAATTTTCTTGGCTTCGGCGGGAGAGATGATACAGTGTGCTCCTTGTTAACACTTGGGTCTCCGCAGCTGGTACTTCCACGATTTTTCTTTGTTTTTCTTCTATTCTACGTCCTCACACGAGGCACCAATATGCGGGGGACGGGACAGGTATAAGTCCAATAGTGTCAGGAACCCACGCCTTAAAAAAGGAACCCACTAGGCCGCGGCAAAATATCCAAATATGGATAACATGGTAACCAGACCAGTGAAGAGATTTTTGCTTTTATTTCCAGCACATCAGTCTCAAAATACAAAATGGAGACATGACAGCTCACTGATCCACACCAAAAAATGTCTCCTTCAACAGGGCTCATACAGCAATACATAAAATCATCTCAGACTAGAATTCAGCCAATCAGACACAGAAAACACATCTTGACAAGCATTCTATCCAATCTTATAAAACATAGGTAATCGTAGCTAAAACAAAGACTAGTTGATAAGAGACAAAGAACAGAGTTCTATTCATGCTAACCTTCTAAAGATATACATTAAATTAACTTGGTTGCCATCCTAAAGCCAATTCTACAGAAGCCTATTGTTATTTGTCACGTCTACTGCTTGGGAAACTTTTCTGCTTGCATGGAAAACTTTTTCTGCTTGCATGGGAAACTTTTCTGCAATGCTAACAAAACTCCAGTCTAAGGCCTACATACTTCTTTGTAACCATTTCTTAAAAATCCTCTAACCTTATGGATTCCAACATTTCCCCCTCTCTGTTTGACCCAGAAGCTTTCATTTTCTTGTCGCTTGCTATTTGCGTTTCATAGCTCGATTGCAAAATTTCTGCTTATTATCTGCTGAAGACCTATTTTCACTAAACTGAAGCATTGCTATATTACGGCACAGCAACTTAATGCTGTGAAGACCCAATCCCTGAAAGAGAGATATGAATCACGTTTGGCAACAGTCACAAGGCATCGTTCAAAAAACTCTGGTCGATTCCAAGGCCTTAATTCAAAACCTTCGTTCATGTCAATACCCTCATCTACTGCTTTCGTGAGATTTCGTACACTCTCTGTGCTTCTACTTCCTAATTCTCCTGCTTGAATGACAAAAACTTCTCGGACTCTTTTGTTCATCATTCGCTGAAGACAACAGAGTATACAAGGTGCCACTATCAATATCAGTATTAGAACACCTAATATGTAAAGACCTATCTTGCAAAGTTGCCTTAGCCAAGGTGCAAAACTCCAATTTTGAAACAAATCATCCAACCAGGAACCTCCATCTTCTTTAATTTGGGCTGTCAGATCCTTTAATTTTTGAATGCTTTTTTGAATGGATTCGGAATGATCAGACAAATTCATACAACACAATCCTTCCAATTCCTCACAACCATGTCCTTGTGCCAGTAAGAGAAAATCAATGGCTGCTCTGTTTTGAAGAGTAGCATGTCTAATACTATCAACATCAGTCCACATATCACTGATTGTGGAGGATGTGGCATTAGCTTGTTTGCTCAGCCAACATCCAACTCGATCTAATTGTCTCAATGCCACAGCTGAAGCCAATTGGGGTAGAAATATACCTGCTGAAAGCCTTCTGGCGGCATTCCAAGGCATAAAATCACTCTGACAGTTCTCATCATAGTGAGGAACAGCTCTTGTTTTCCTTTGTTTCTTTTTCATCACTGCTTTGGCAGTGGGGGCAATTATGGTAAGCATACCAATGCTACAAGGGCCACCTTCAAGGTGGGCTGGAATGCCTTGCCAACCTCTGTCTCCGCAAATGATCCAATACCCTTTTGGCAATTGCCGTGGATATTGGTCCGTCTCCAGAAACACATCCCAACTGTTTGAAACATTTGCTGCCCTGAGAAGTTTTTTCGAACAAATGTTCCAATTGAAGGAAGGACTGTTTCCATTGTCAATTCCACCTGGTTTACCATTGGATTCTTTTCTGACCAAAGGAAACTCTTTCACTGGCACACCAACCAAACAGGTTGAGAAAGGCTTTTCTGGTTCCGAATTCGACAGGCATATAGTATCCGATCCGGCAGCCTTGGCTAAGGTCACCCAAACATTCGTTTTTGGTCGATCCACAGGCAAATCTGCACGACAAAAAACAATTAACATCAAGCAAAACAAGTATACCATTTGATTCTGCCCCATCTCTTTCAAGAACTAAGTTTTGGCAGAATTCTTTGTAAACAAAAACAATAACCTAAATTTTCAGCCAAAAACTAGCTTTGTTAAACAAACATTCAGCATTCAATTCGTATACTCATAAATAACATTGGCACAAAATCAGAGTTCATGGGTTCCACCGATGCACAAAGAACGTCAGGCACAAGAGGCGTCAGGCGAGACCCGGGATCCTTCCATTCGGTCCACGTCTGCGTACTCGCTTCCTCAGTTCTAGGCTCGACAACAGGTTCTGAAGTGCGATACGGTTTGACGGTTTTGGCAGGAACCCACTTAATTCTTCCAGCACCTGTGGAAATAGAAGCATACCCTTTGCCCCACGTTATTAATTGAAACGGGCCTTCCATCTGTCCAGAGTCAGGGTTTCTAATTAGAAGAGGAGGATGTTCTTTCAGTTTTGCCTGTGTGCTATTTGAAAAGTGTCTAAAGATTGGTGGATCTGGTTCTGTACTTGAACTATTTAGAAAATTAAAACCATACAAAGCCTTACTCAGTCTCATCTGTGGGGTGATTTCCGTTCCCCCTCTCTGTTGATCTAATATGCGTTTTAAGGTTTGATGTGTTCTTTCAATGATTGCTTGGCTTGTGGGAGAGTGGGGAATACCAAAAATGTGTCGAACACCCCATTCATTTAAAAATGTGGCCAATTTTTGAGATATGTATGCGGGACCATTGTCAGTTTTTACTTCTTGGGGTATACCCAATGAAGCAAAAGCTTGCAGGAAATGATGACAGGCATGGCTGCCAGTTTCACCTGTGTGAAGGGAAGCAAAAACTGCACCAGAGAACGTGTCTATGGAAACATGAATATTTTTAAATTTACCAAAAGAAGGCTATTTAGTAACACCTGTTTGCCACAACTGTAGGCTTTGTAAGCCTCGGGGGTTGATTGCTCCTGTAGAAACAGGAGGTTGTACCAATTGACAGTCAGGGCAAGTATGAATGATAGCTTTAGCTTGACTTTTAGTGATTTGGAACATTCGCATGAGTGCTTGTGCATTTTGGTGGAAAAAGGCATGACTCAATTTTGCTTGTTCAAAAATATTTGGCAATGTGTTAGAAATGACCATTGTCAGCTTGTCCGCTCTTGCATTTCCTTCCACTAAAAATCCAGGAAGTGAAGAATGCGCCCTAATGTGAGAAACAAAATATGGATTAGTTCTATATTGCAAAGTTATAAAAAGACATGAAAGCCAACGATGTAAAGTTTCATTACTAACATCCTTTAAAATGGAACCTTCTATTCTCCTGACTACATTAGCAACATAAGCAGAATCTGTGACCAAATTAAAAGGCTGAGGAAACAGCTGAAAAGCTCAAACTACTGCAGCAAGCTCAACAATTTGAGGGGATCCCTCTACTGTTTGAATATCAGATTCCCAAACATCAGTCTTTTGATTAAACCAAGTCACAACGGACTTGTGGCTTTTACCAGAGCCGTCAGTGAAGAGAGTCACAGCATGTAAAGGTTCTTCACTTAATTTAGGTTTTTCTCTGAAACTCAATTTTGCTTGCAGTAGTTTGTGAGCTGGATAGTGTATGGAACAAACACCTGGAAAACCTAAGAATGCATATTGTAAATCATCAGAATTTTGCATTGCCCAATTGAAATAATAATTTTTCAATGGCAAATAGATAACTGAACATTCTTGACCTGCCAAAGTTAACAATCTGGTTCTAGCCTTAATTATAATGTATGCAATCATTTCTAAAACTGAGCAAATGGTCTTTGAAAACCTGTAGGGAGGAAAAACCCATTCCATTATTAACAAAGGATCTTGTTCTGTGGCATCCCACTGGAAAATGAGACCACAAAGCTGCATCTTCTCTCCTAAGATTGCAAGAAAGAAAGGATTTTCAGGAACGCAGCGATGAGCTTGTCTTTTTTGAAGAGCTTCTGTGACTTTGTCGAGAGCAGCACGAGCTTCAGGGGTTAAAGTTCTTGGCGAAGTGATGTCGCAACTTCCTCTCAGCAAATGGAAGAGCGGACTCAGTTCATCATTGGTGATTCCCAGCATCGGTCTGACCCAGTTGATTTCTCCTAGAAGTTGTTGTAACTCTTGTAGGTTGTTGACTCTGGTTCAGATCTGAATTTTCTGTGGTATTATTGTCGTCTTCCATCGTCTTCCATCATCTTCCATCCCAGGTACTTCTAAGGTGAAACTTGTTGAATTTTCGTTGCAGAGATTTCAAGTCCAGCTTTTTGAATTTCAGCAACAACACAGTCGCGAGTTTCTTCCATCTCTTCCTTTCAAAGGACTCCACCCTTAAAGCCAATTTTTCTTTCTCTGTATCTATAGATTGACAAACACCAGAACAACCCTGTTTTTGCTTAACTGAAAAAGAGTTCCCCGGAACACAATTTCCCGAGTGGAAGCAGCCACCTCAGCCTCCACCCCAGGCCCAACAGAATCCAATTCAGGTTTCAGTGTCCCTGCACAAACAATTTTAGGAAGTACAGTCACTTTTTCATTTCCATCTTTTACACACTTTGTTCCATCCCCCTTACAAGAGTCACATATTTTTACATTAACAAAACAATGCAAAGAAAAGTCCAAAAGAGTCTCATTTTTTCCCAGAGAGAGAAGAAAGATTTTGTTCAACAGAGTTCAAAGCAATACTTTCAGCATTTGCAACAACACTTGTAATATTCTCCGATACTCACACAGTCTCCGGTTTACTGGAATTTAATGAGACAGAACCAGAAGCTTTGTTTTCTGAGTCCAAGTTGATCTTATTATTATCCGTTTGTTTAAAACAGTGCTCCAACAGCGCTCTACAAACCGGCATAAGTTCTCTTAAGCTTTCATCTTTTTTGAGAGAGACTAGATTATAGATTCTCCAGTTTATCTGATCCCAAAAATGAAAAGTAAAAGCAGACTGCAGATTTAAATCTTGCATATTCGCTTTAACCCAGATAAGTAAGTTTTTAAGCTCAGTTTTTGAAATTTCAGAGTGACCTTTTTCTTGTAACATTGTCTCTAATTGATGAAAAACATCCCATTCAACTTTTGATAAATTCGTTCCCATTTTTGTGTTCTTTTAATAATTTTCTTTTTCGCTATTTTGCCTCCCAACGTCACCCAAGCGCTCTCCCGAGATAAGTTACTTACAATTTTCTTGGCTTCGGCGGGAGAGATGATACAGTGTGCTCCTTGTTAACACTTGGGTCTCCGCAGCTGGTACTTCCAAGATTTTTCTTTGTTTTTCTTCTATTCTACGTCCTCACACGAGGCACCAATATGCGGGGGACGGGACAGGTATAAGTCCAATAGTGTCAGGAACCCACGCCTTAAAAAAGGAACCCACTAGGCCGCGGCAAAATATCCAAATATGGATAACATGGTAACCAGACCAGTGAAGAGATTTTTGCTTTTATTTCCAGCACATCAGTCTCAAAATACAAAATGGAGACATGACAGCTCACTGATCCACACCAAAAAATGTCTCCTTCAACAGGGCTCATACAGCAATACATAAAATCATCTCAGACTAGAATTCAGCCAATCAGACACAGAAAACACATCTTGACAAGCATTCTATCCAATCTTATAAAACATAGGTAATCGTAGCTAAAACAAAGACTAGTTGATAAGAGACAAAGAACAGAGTTCTATTCATGCTAACCTTCTAAAGATATACATTAAATAACCTTGTTGCCATCCTAAAGCCAATTCTACAGAAGCCTATTGTTATTTGTCACGTCTACTGCTTGGGAAACTTTTCTGCTTGCATGGAAAACTTTTTCTGCTTGCATGGGAAACTTTTCTGCAATGCTAACAAAACTCCAGTCTAAGGCCTACATACTTCTTTGTAACCATTTCTTAAAAATCCTCTAACCTTATGGATTCCAACATTTCCCCCTCTCTGTTTGACCCAGAAGCTTTCATTTTCTTGTCGCTTGCTATTTGCGTTTCATAGCTCGATTGCAAAATTTCTGCTTATTATCTGCTGAAGACCTATTTTCACTAAACTGAAGCATTGCTATATTACGGCACAGCAACTTAATGCTGTGAAGACCCAATCCCTGAAAGAGAGATATGAATCACGTTTGGCAACAGTCACAAGGCATCGTTCAAAAAACTCTGGTCGATTCCAAGGCCTTAATTCAAAACCTTTGTTCATGTCAATACCCTCATCTACTGCTTTCGTGAGATTTCGTACACTCTCTGTGCTTCTACTTCCTAATTCTCCTGCTTGAATGACAAAAACTTCTCGGACTCTTTTGTTCATCATTCGCTGAAGACAACAGAGTATACAAGGTGCCACTATCAATATCAGTATTAGAACACCTAATATGTAAAGACCTATCTTGCAAAGTTGCCTTAGCCAAGGTGCAAAACTCCAATTTTGAAACAAATCATCCAACCAGGAACCTCCATCTTCTTTAATTTGGGCTGTCAGATCCTTTAATTTTTGAATGCTTTTGTGAATGGATTCGGAATGATCAGACAAATTCATACAACACAATCCTTCAAATTCCTCACAACCATGTCCTTCTGCCAGTAAGAGAAAATCAATGGCTGCTCTGTTTTGAAGAGTAGCATGTCTAATACTATCAACATCGGTCAACATATCACTGATTGCGGAGGATGTGGCATTAGCTTGTTTGCTCAGCCAACATCCAACTCGATCTAATTGTCTCAATGCCACAGCTGAAGCCAATTGGGGTAGAAATATACCTGCTGAAAGCCTTCTGGCGGCATTCCAAGGCATAAAATCACTCTGACAGTTCTCATCATAATAAGGAACAGCTCTTGTTTTCCTTTGTTTCTTTTTCATCACTGCTTTGGCAGTGGGGGCAATTATGGTAAGCATACCAATGCTAAAAGGGCCACCTTCAAGGTGGGCTGGAATGCCTTGCCAACCTCTGTCTCCGCAAATGATCCAATGCCCTTTTGGCAATTGCCATGGATATTGGTCCGTCTCCAGAAACACATCCCAACTGTTTGAAACATTTGCTGCCCTGAGAAGTTTTTTCGAACAAATGTTCCAATTGAAGGAAGGACTGTTTCCATTGTCAATTCCACCTGGTTTACCATTGGATTCTTTTCTGACCAAAGGAAACTCTTTCACTGGCACACCAACCAAACAGGTTGAGAAAGGCTTTTCTGGTTCCGAATTCGACAGGCATATAGTATCCGATCCGGCAGCCTTGGCTAAGGTCACCCAAACATTCGTTTTCGGTTGATCCACAGGCAAATCTGCACGACAAAAAACAATTAACATCAAGCAAAACAAGTATACCATTTGATTCTGCCCCATCTCTTTCAAGAACTAAGTTTTGGCAGAATTCTTTCTAAACAAAAACAATAACCTAAATTTTCAGCCAAAAATTAGCTTCGTTAAACAAACATTCAGCATTCAATTCGTATACTCATAAATAACATTGGCACAAAATCAGAGTTCATGGGTTCCACCGATGCACAAAGAACGTCAGGCACAAGAGGCGTCAGACGAGACTCGGGATCCTTCGATTCGGTCCACGTCTGCGTACTCGCTTCCTCAGTTCTAGGCTCGACAACAGGTTCTGAAGTGCGATACGGTTTGACGTTTTTGGCAGGAACCCACTTAATTCTTCCAGCACCTGTGGAAATAGAAGCATACCCTTTGCCCCACGTTATTAATTGAAACGGAACTTCCATCTGTCCAGAGTCAGGGTTTCTAATTAGAAGAGGAGGATGTTCTTTCAGTTTTGCCTGTGTGCTATTTGAAAAGTGTCTAAAGATTGGTGGATCTGGTTCTGTACTTGAACTATTTAGAAAATTAAAACCATACAAAGCCTTACTCAGTCTCATCTGTGGGGTGATTTCCGTTCCCCCTCTCTGTTGATCTAATATGCGTTTTAAGGTTTGATGTGTTCTTTCAATGATTGCTTGGCTTGTGGGAGAGTGGGGAATACCAAAAATGTGTCGAACACCCCATTCATTTAAAAATGTGGCCAATTTTTGAGATATGTATGCGGGACCATTGTCAGTTTTTACTTCTTGGGGTATACCCAATGAAGCAAAAGCTTGCAGGAAATGATGACAGGCATGGCTGCCAGTTTCACCTGTGTGAAGGGAAGCAAAAACTGCACCAGAGAACGTGTCTATGGAAACATGAATATTTTTAAATTTACCAAAAGAAGGCTATTTAGTAACACCTGTTTGCCACAACTGTAGGCTTTGTAAGCCTCGGGGGTTGATTGCTCCTGTAGAAACAGGAGGTTGTACCAATTGACAGTCAGGGCAAGTATGAATGATAGCTTTAGCTTGACTTTTAGTGATTTGGAACATTCGCATGAGTGCTTGTGCATTTTGGTGGAAAAAGGCATGACTCAATTTTGCTTGTTCAAAAATATTTGGCAATGTGTTAGAAATGACCATTGTCAGCTTGTCCGCTCTTGCATTTCCTTCCACTAAAAATCCAGGAAGTGAAGAATGCGCCCTAATGTGAGAAACAAAATATGGATTAGTTCTATATTGCAAAGTTATAAAAAGACATGAAAGCCAACGATGTAAAGTTTCATTACTAACATCCTTTAAAATGGAACCTTCTATTCTCCTGACTACATTAGCAACATAAGCAGAATCTGTGACCAAATTAAAAGGCTGAGGAAACAGCTGAAAAGCTCAAACTACTGCAGCAAGCTCAACAATTTGAGGGGATCCCTCTACTGTTTGAATATCAGATTCCCAAACATCAGTCTTTTGATTAAACCAAGTCACAACGGACTTGTGGCTTTTACCAGAGCCGTCAGTGAAGAGAGTCACAGCATGTAAAGGTTCTTCACTTAATTTAGGTTTTTCTCTGAAACTCAATTTTGCTTGCAGTAGTTTGTGAGCTGGATAGTGTATGGAACAAACACCTGGAAAACCTAAGAATGCATATTGTAAATCATCAGAATTTTGCATTGCCCAATTGAAATAATCATTTTTCAATGGCAAATAGATAACTGAACATTCTTGACCTGCCAAAGTTAACAATCTGGTTCTAGCCTTAATTATAATGTATGCAATCATTTCTAAAACTGAGCAAATGGTCTTTGAAAACCTGTAGGGAGGAAAAACCCATTCCATTATTAACAAAGGATCTTGTTCTGTGGCATCCCACTGGAAAATGAGACCACAAAGCTGCATCTTCTCTCCTAAGATTGCAAGAAAGAAAGGATTTTCAGGAACGCAGCGATGAGCTTGTCTTTTTTGAAGAGCTTCTGTGACTTTGTCGAGAGCAGCACGAGCTTCAGGAGTTAAAGTTCTTGGCGAAGTGATGTCGCAACTTCCTCTCAGCAAATGGAAGAGCGGACTCAGTTCATCATTGGTGATTCCCAGCATCGGTCTGACCCAGTTGATTTCTCCTAGAAGTTGTTGTAACTCTTGTAGGTTGTTGACTCTGGTTCAGATCTGAATTTTCTGTGGTATTATTGTCGTCTTCCATCGTCTTCCATCATCTTCCATCCCAGGTACTTCTAAGGTGAAACTTGTTGAATTTTCGTTGCAGAGATTTCAAGTCCAGCTTTTTGAATTTCAGCAACAACACAGTCGCGAGTTTCTTCCATCTCTTCCTTTCAAAGGACTCCACCCTTAAAGCCAATTTTTCTTTCTCTGTATCTATAGATTGACAAACACCAGAACAACCCTGTTTTTGCTTAACTGAAAAAGAGTTCCCCGGAACACAATTTCCCGAGTGGAAGCAGCCACCTCAGCCTCCACCCCAGGCCCAACAGAATCCAATTCAGGTTTCAGTGTCCCTGCACAAACAATTTTAGGAAGTACAGTCACTTTTTCATTTCCATCTTTTACACACTTTGTTCCATCCCCCTTACAAGAGTCACATATTTTTACATTAACAAAACAATGCAAAGAAAAGTCCAAAAGAGTCTCATTTTTTCCCAGAGAGAGAGGAGAAAGATTTTGTTCAACAGAGTTCAAAGCAATACTTTCAGCATTTGCAACAACACTTGTAACATTCTCCGATACTCACACAGTCTCCGGTTTACTGGAATTTAATGAGACAGAACCAGAAGCTTTGTTTTCTGAGTCCAAGTTGATCTTATTATTATCCGTTTGTTTAAAACAGTGCTCCAACAGCGCTCTACAAACCGGCATAAGTTCTCTTAAGCTTTCATCTTTTTTGAGAGAGACTAGATTATAGATTCTCCAGTTTATCTGATCCCAAAAATGAAAAGTAAAAGCAGACTGCAGATTTAAATCTTGCATATTCGCTTTAACCCAGATAAGTAAGTTTTTAAGCTCAGTTTTTGAAATTTCAGAGTGACCTTTTTCTTGTAACATTGTCTCTAATTGATGAAAAACATCCCATTCAACTTTTGATAAATTCGTTCCCATTTTTGTGTTCTTTTAATAATTTTCTTTTTCGCTATTTTGCCTCCCAACGTCACCCAAGCGCTCTCCCGAGATAAGTTACTTACAATTTTCTTGGCTTCGGCGGGAGAGATGATACAGTGTGCTCCTTGTTAACACTTGGGTCTCCGCAGCTGGTACTTCCAAGATTTTTCTTTGTTTTTCTTCTATTCTACGTCCTCACACGAGGCACCAATATGCGGGGGACGGGACAGGTATAAGTCCAATAGTGTCAGGAACCCACGCCTTAAAAAAGGAACCCACTAGGCCGCGGCAAAATATCCAAATATGGATAACATGGTAACCAGACCAGTGAAGAGATTTTTGCTTTTATTTCCAGCACATCAGTCTCAAAATACAAAATGGAGACATGACAGCTCACTGATCCACACCAAAAAATGTCTCCTTCAACAGGGCTCATACAGCAATACATAAAATCATCTCAGACTAGAATTCAGCCAATCAGACACAGAAAACACATCTTGACAAGCATTCTATCCAATCTTATAAAACATAGGTAATCGTAGCTAAAACAAAGACTAGTTGATAAGAGACAAAGAACAGAGTTCTATTCATGCTAACCTTCTAAAGATATACATTAAATAACCTTGTTGCCATCCTAAAGCCAATTCTACAGAAGCCTATTGTTATTTGTCACGTCTACTGCTTGGGAAACTTTTCTGCTTGCATGGAAAACTTTTTCTGCTTGCATGGGAAACTTTTCTGCAATGCTAACAAAACTCCAGTCTAAGGCCTACATACTTCTTTGTAACCATTTCTTAAAAATCCTCTAACCTTATGGATTCCAACATTTCCCCCTCTCTGTTTGACCCAGAAGCTTTCATTTTCTTGTCGCTTGCTATTTGCGTTTCATAGCTCTATTGCAAAATTTCTGCTTATTATCTGCTGAAGACCTATTTTCACTAAACTGAAGCATTGCTATATTACGGCACAGCAACTTAATGCTGTGAAGACCCAATCCCTGAAAGAGAGATATGAATCACGTTTGGCAACAGTCACAAGGCATCGTTCAAAAAACTCTGGTTGATTCCAAGGCCTTAATTCAAAACCTTCGTTCATGTCAATACCCTCATCTACTGCTTTCGTGAGATTTCATACACTCTCTGTGCGTCTACTTCCTAGTTCTCCTGCTTGAATGACAAAAATTTCTCGGACTGTTTTGTTCATCATTCGCCGAACACAACAGAGTATACAAGGTGCCACTATCAATATCAGTATTAGAACACCTAATATGTAAAGACCTATCTTGCAAAGTTGCCTTAGCCAAGGTGCAAAACTCCAATTTTGAAACAAATCATCCAACCAGGAACCTCCATCTTCTTTAATTTGGGCTGTCAGATCCTTAAATTTTTGAATGCTTTTGTGAATGGATTCGGAATGATCAGACAAATTCATACAACACAATCCTTCAAATTCCTCACAACCATGTCCTTCTGCCAGTAAGAGAAAATCAATGGCTGCTCTGTTTTGAAGAGTAGCATGTCTAATACTATCAACATCGGTCAACATATCACTGATTGCGGAGGATGTGGCATTAGCTTGTTTGCTCAGCCAACATCCAACTCGATCTAATTGTCTCTATGCCACAGCTGAAGCCAATTGGGGTAGAAATATACCTGCTGAAAGCCTTCTGGTGGCATTCCAAGGCATAAAATCACTCTGACAGTTCTCATCATAATGAGGAACAGCTCTTGTTTTCCTTTGTTTCTTTTTCATCACTGCTTTGGCAGTGGGGGCAATTATGGTAAGCATACCAATGCTACAAGGGCCACCTTCAAGGTGGGCTGGAATGCCTTGCCAACCTCTGTCTCCGCAAATGATCCAATACCCTTTTGGCAATTGCCGTGGATATTGGTCCGTCTCCAGAAACACATCCCAACTGTTTGAAACATTTGCTGCCCTGAGAAGTTTTTTCGAACGAATGTTCCAATTGAAGGAAGGACTGTTTCCATTGTCAATTCCACCTGGTTTACCATTGGATTCTTTTCTGACCAAAGGAAACTCTTTCACTGGCACACCAACCAAACAGGTTGAGAAAGGCTTTTCTGGTTCCGAATTAGACAGGCATATAGTATCCGATCCGGCAGCCTTGGCTAAGGTCACCCAAACATTCGTTTTCGGTTGATCCACAGGCAAATCTGCATGACAAAAAACAATTAAAATCAAGCAAAACAAGTATACCATTTGATTCTGCCCCATCTCTTTCAAGAACTAAGTTTTGGCAGAATTCTTTCTAAACAAAAACAATAACCTAAATTTTCAGCCAAAAATTTGCTTCGTTAAACAATTATTCAGCATTCAATTCGTATACTCATAAATAACATTGGCACAAAATCAGAGTTCATGGGTTCCACCGATGCACAAAGAACGTCAGGCACAAGAGGCGTCAGGCGAGACCCGGGATCCTTCCATTCGGTCCACGTCTGCGTACTCGCTTCCTCAGTTCTAGGCTCGACAACAGGTTCTGAAGTGCGATACGGTTTGACGTTTTTGGCAGGAACCCACTTAATTCTTCCAGCACCTGTGGAAATAGAAGCATACCCTTTGCCCCACGTTATTAATTGAAACGGAACTTCCATCTGTCCAGAGTCAGGGTTTCTAATTAGAAGAGGAGGATGTTCTTTCAGTTTTGCCTGTGTGCTATTTGAAAAGTGTCTAAAGATTGGTGGATCTGGTTCTGTACTTGAACTATTTAGAAAATTAAAACCATACAAAGCCTTACTCAGTCTCATCTGTGGGGTGATTTCCGTTCCCCCTCTCTGTTGATCTAATATGCGTTTTAAGGTTTGATGTGTTCTTTCAATGATTGCTTGGCTTGTGGGAGAGTGGGGAATACCAAAAATGTGTCGAACACCCCATTCATTTAAAAATGTGGCCAATTTTTGAGATATGTATGCGGGACCATTGTCAGTTTTTACTTCTTGAGGTATACCCAATGAAGCAAAAGCTTGCAGGAAATGATGACAGGCATGGCTGCCAGTTTCACCTGTGTGAAGGGAAGCAAAAACTGCACCAGAGAACGTGTCTATGGAAACATGAATATTTTTAAATTTACCAAAAGAAGGCTATTTAGTAACACCTGTTTGCCACAACTGTAGGCTTTGTAAGCCTCGGGGGTTGATTGCTCCTGTAGAAACAGGAGGTTGTACCAATTGACAGTCAGGGCAAGTATGAATGATAGCTTTAGCTTGACTTTTAGTGATTTGGAACATTCGCATGAGTGCTTGTGCATTTTGGTGGAAAAAGGCATGACTCAATTTTGCTTGTTCAAAACTATTTGGCAATGTGTTAGAAATGACCATTGTCAGCTTGTCCGCTCTTGCATTTCCTTCCACTAAAAATCCAGGAAGTGAAGAATGCGCCCTAATGTGAGAAACAAAATATGGATTAGTTCTATATTGCAAAGTTATAAAAAGACATGAAAGCCAACGATGTAAAGTTTCATTACTAACATCCTTTAAAATGGAACCTTCTATTCTCCTGACTACATTAGCAACATAAGCAGAATCTGTGACCAAATTGAAAGGCTGAGGAAACAGCTGAAAAGCTCAAACTACTGCAGCAAGCTCAACAATTTGAGGGGATCCCTCTACTGTTTGAATATCAGATTCCCAAACATCAGTCTTTTGATTAAACCAAGTCACAACGGACTTGTGGCTTTTACCAGAGCCATCAGTGAAGAGAGTCACAGCATGTAAAGGTTCTTCACTTAATTTAGGTTTTTCTCTGAAACTCAATTTTGCTTGCAGTAGTTTGTGAGCTGGATAGTGTATGGAACAAACACCTGGAAAACCTAAGAATGCATATTGTAAATCATCAGAATTTTGCATTGCCCAATTGAAATAATCATTTTTCAATGGCAAATAGATAACTGAACATTCTTGACCTGCCAAAGTTAACAATCTGGTTCTAGCCTTAATTATAATGTATGCAATCATTTCTAAAACTGAGCAAATGGTCTTTGAAAACCTGTAGGGAGGAAAAACCCATTCCATTATTAACAAAGGATCTTGTTCTGTGGCATCCCACTGGAAAATGAGACCACAAAGCTGCATCTCTCCTAAGATTGCAAGAAAGAAAGGATTTTCAGGAATGCAGCGATGAGCTTGTCTTTTTTGAAGAGCTTCTGTGACTTTGTCGAGAGCAGCACGAGCTTCAGGGGTTAAAGTTCTTGGCGAAGTGATGTCGCAACTTCCTCTCAGCAAATGGAAGAGCGGACTCAGTTCATCATTGGTGATTCCCACCATCGGTCTGACCCAGTTGATTTCTCCTAGAAGTTGTTGTAACTCTTGTAGGTTGTTGACTCTGGTTCGGATCTGAATTTTCTGTGGTATTATTGTCGTCTTCCATCGTCTTCCATCATCTTCCATCCCAGGTACTTCTAAGGTGAAACTTGTTGAATTTTCGTTGCAGAGATTTCAAGTCCAGCTTTTTGAATTTCAGCAACAACACAGTCGCGAGTTTCTTCCATCTCTTCCTTTCAAAGGACTCCACCCTTAAAGCCAATTTTTCTTTCTCTGTATCTATAGATTGACAAACACCAGAACAACCATGTTTTTGCTTAAGTGAAAAAGAGTTCCCCGGAACCACAATTTCCCGAGTGGAAGCAGCCACCTCAGCCTCCACCCCAGGCCCAACAGAATCCAATTCAGGTTTCAGTGTCCCTGCACAAACAATTTTAGGAAGTACAGTCACTTTTTCATTTCCTTCTTTTACACACTTTGTTCCATCCCCCTTACAAGAGTCACATATTTTTACATTAACAGAACAACGCAAAGAAAAGTCCAAAAGAGTCTCATTTTTTCCCAGAGAGAGAGAAGAAAGATTTTGTTCAACAGAGTTCAAAGCAATACTTTCAGCATTTGCAACAACACTTGTAACATTCTCCGATACTCACACAGTCTCCGGTTTACTGGAATTTAATGAGACAGAACCAGAAGCTTTGTTTTCTGAGTCCAAGTTGATCTTATTATTATCAGTTTGTTTAAAACAGTGCTCCAACAGCGCTCTACAAACCGGCATAAGTTCTCTTAAGCTTTCATCTTTTTTGAGAGAGACTAGTTTATAGATTCTCCAGTTTATCTGATCCCAAAAATGAAAAGTAAAAGCAGACTGCAGATTTAAATCTTGCGTATTCGCTTTAACCCAGATAAGTAAGTTTTTAAGCTCAGTTTTTGAAATTTCAGAGTGACCTTTTTCTTGTAACATTGTCTCTAATTGATGAAAAACATCCCATTCAACTTTTGATAAATTCGTTCCCATTTTTGTGTTCTTTTAATAATTTTCTTTTTCGCTATTTTGCCTCCCAACGTCACCCAAGCGCTCTCCCGAGATAAGTTACTTACAATTTTCTTGGCTTCGGCGGGAGAGATGATACAGTGTGCTCCTTGTTAACACTTGGGTCTCCGCAGCTGGTACTTCCACGATTTTTCTTTGTTTTTCTTCTATTCTACGTCCTCACACGAGGCACCAATATGCGGGGGACGGGACAGGTATAAGTCCAATAGTGTCAGGAACCCACGCCTTAAAAAAGGAACCCACTAGGCCGCGGCAAAATATCCAAATATGGATAACATGGTAACCAGACCAGTGAAGAGATTTTTGCTTTTATTTCCAGCACATCAGTCTCAAAATACAAAATGGAGACATGACAGCTCACTGATCCACACCAAAAAATGTCTCCTTCAACAGGGCTCATACAGCAATACATAAAATCATCTCAGACTAGAATTCAGCCAATCAGACACAGAAAACACATCTTGACAAGCATTCTATCCAATCTTATAAAACATAGGTAATCGTAGCTAAAACAAAGACTAGTTGATAAGAGACAAAGAACAGAGTTCTATTCATGCTAACCTTCTAAAGATATACATTAAATAACCTTGTTGCCATCCTAAAGCCAATTCTACAGAAGCCTATTGTTATTTGTCACGTCTACTGCTTGGGAAACTTTTCTGCTTGCATGGAAAACTTTTTCTGCTTGCATGGGAAACTTTTCTGCAATGCTAACAAAACTCCAGTCTAAGGCCTACATACTTCTTTGTAACCATTTCTTAAAAATCCTCTAACCTTATGGATTCCAACATTTCCCCCTCTCTGTTTGACCCAGAAGCTTTCATTTTCTTGTCGCTTGCTATTTGCGTTTCATAGCTCTATTGCAAAATTTCTGCTTATTATCTGCTGAAGACCTATTTTCACTAAACTGAAGCATTGCTATATTACGGCACAGCAACTTAATGCTGTGAAGACCCAATCCCTGAAAGAGAGATATGAATCACGTTTGGCAACAGTCACAAGGCATCGTTCAAAAAACTCTGGTCGATTCCAAGGCCTTAATTCAAAACCTTCGTTCATGTCAATACCCTCATCTACTGCTTTCGTGAGATTTCGTACACTCTCTGTGCTTCTACTTCCTAGTTCTCCTGCTTGAATGACAAAAACTTCTCGGACTGTTTTGTTCATCATTCGCCGAACACAACAGAGTATACAAGGTGCCACTATCAATATCAGTATTAGAACACCTAATATGTAAAGACCTATCTTGCAAAGTTGCCTTAGCCAAGGTGCAAAACTCCAATTTTGAAACAAATCATCCAACCAGGAACCTCCATCTTCTTTAATTTGGGCTGTCAGATCCTTTAATTTTTGAATGCTTTTGTGAATGGATTCAGAACGATCAGACAAATTCATACAACACAATCCTTCAAATTCCTCACAACCATGTCCTTGTGCCAGTAAAAGAAAATCAATGGCTGCTCTGTTTTGAAGAGTAGCATGTCTAATACTATCAACATCGGTCAACATATCACTGATTGCGGAGGATGTGGCATTAGCTTGTTTGCTCAGCCAACATCCAACTCGATCTAATTGTCTCAATGCCACAGCTGAAGCCAATTGGGGTAGAAATATACCTGCTGAAAGCCTTCTGGCGGCATTCCAAGGCATAAAATCACTCTGACAGTTCTCATCATAATGAGGAACAGCTCTTGTTTTCCTTTGTTTCTTTTTCATCACTGCTTTGGCAGTGGGGGCAATTATGGTAAGCATACCAATGCTACAAGGGCCACCTTCAAGGTGGGCTGGAATGCCTTGCCAACCTCTGTCTCCGCAAGTGATCCAATACCCTTTTGGCAATTGCCGTGGATATTGGTCCGTCTCCAGAAACACATCCCAACTGTTTGAAACATTTGCTGCCCTGAGAAGTTTGTTGGAACAAATGTTCCAATTGAAGGAAGGACTGTTTCCATTGTCAATTCCACCTGGTTTACCATTGGATTCTTTTCTGACCAAAGGAAACTCTTTCACTGGCACACCAACCAAACAGGTTGAGAAAGGCTTTTCTGGTTCCGAATTAGACAGGCATATAGTATCCGATCCGGCAGCCTTGGCTAAGGTCACCCAAACACTCGTTTTCGGTTGATCCGCAGGCAAATCTGCACGACAAAAAACAATTAAAATCAAGCAAAACAAGTATACCATTTGATTCTGCCCCATCTCTTTCAAGAACTAAGTTTTGGCAGAATTCTTTCTAAACAAAAACAATAACCTAAATTTTCAGCCAAAAATTTGCTTCGTTAAACAAACATTCAGCATTCAATTCGTATACTCATAAATAACATTGGCACAAAATCAGAGTTCATGGGTTCCACCGATGCACAAAGAACGTCAGGCACAAGAGGCGTCAGGCGAGACCCGGGATCCTTCCATTCGGTCCACGTCTGCGTACTCGCTTCCTCAGTTCTAGGCTCGACAACAGGTTCTGAAGTGCGATACGGTTTGACGTTTTTGGCAGGAACCCACTTAATTCTTCCAGCACCTGTGGAAATAGAAGCATACCCTTTGCCCCACGTTATTAATTGAAACGGAACTTCCATCTGTCCAGAGTCAGGGTTTCTAATTAGAAGAGGAGGATGTTCTTTCAGTTTTGCCTGTGTGCTATTTGAAAAGTGTCTAAAGATTGGTGGATCTGGTTCTGTACTTGAACTATTTAGAAAATTAAAACCATACAAAGCCTTACTCAGTCTCATCTGTGGGGTGATTTCCGTTCCCCCTCTCTGTTGATCTAATATGCGTTTTAAGGTTTGATGTGTTCTTTCAATGATTGCTTGGCTTGTGGGAGAGTGGGGAATACCAAAAATGTGTCGAACACCCCATTCATTTAAAAATGTGGCCAATTTTTGAGATATGTATGCGGGACCATTGTCAGTTTTTACTTCTTGAGGTATACCCAATGAAGCAAAAGCTTGCAGGAAATGATGACAGGCATGGCTGCCAGTTTCACCTGTGTGAAGGGAAGCAAAAACTGCACCAGAGAACGTGTCTATGGAAACATGAATATTTTTAAATTTACCAAAAGAAGGCTATTTAGTAACACCTGTTTGCCACAACTGTAGGCTTTGTAAGCCTCGGGGGTTGATTGCTCCTGTAGAAACAGGAGGTTGTACCAATTGACAGTCAGGGCAAGTATGAATGATAGCTTTAGCTTGACTTTTAGTGATTTGGAACATTCGCATGAGTGCTTGTGCATTTTGGTGGAAAAAGGCATGACTCAATTTTGCTTGTTCAAAAATATTTGGCAATGTGTTAGAAATGACCATTGTCAGCTTGTCCGCTCTTGCATTTCCTTCCACTAAAAATCCAGGAAGTGAAGAATGCGCCCTAATGTGAGAAACAAAATATGGATTAGTTCTATATTGCAAAGTTATAAAAAGACATGAAAGCCCACGATGTAAAGTTTCATTACTAACATCCTTTAAAATGGAACCTTCTATTCTCCTGACTACATTAGCAACATAAGCAGAATCTGTGACCAAATTGAAAGGCTGAGGAAACAGCTGAAAAGCTCAAACTACTGCAGCAAGCTCAACAATTTGAGGGGATCCCTCTACTGTTTGAATATCAGATTCCCAAACATCAGTCTTTTGATTAAACCAAGTCACAACGGACTTGTGGCTTTTACCAGAGCCATCAGTGAAGAGAGTCACAGCATGTAAAGGTTCTTCACTTAATTTAGGTTTTTCTCTGAAACTCAATTTTGCTTGCAGTAGTTTGTGAGCTGGATAGTGTATGGAACAAACACCTGGAAAACCTAAGAATGCATATTGTAAATCATCAGAATTTTGCATTGCCCAATTGAAATAATCATTTTTCAATGGCAAATAGATAACTGAACATTTTTTAACCTGCCAAAGTTAACAATCTGGTTCTAGCCCTAATTATAATGTATGCAATCATTTCTAAAACTGAGCAAATGGTCTTTGAAAACCTGTAGGGAGGAAAAACCCATTCCATTATTAACAAAGGATCTTGTTCTGTGGCATCCCACTGGAAAATGAGACCACAAAGCTGCATCTCTCCTAAGATTGCAAGAAAGAAAGGATTTTCAGGAATGCAGCGATGAGCTTGTCTTTTTTGAAGAGCTTCTGTGACTTTGTCGAGAGCAGCACGAGCTTCAGGGGTTAAAGTTCTTGGCGAAGTGATGTCGCAACTTCCTCTCAGCAAATGGAAGAGCGGACTCAGTTCATCATTGGTGATTCCCAGCATCGGTCTGACCCAGTTGATTTCTCCTAGAAGTTGTTGTAACTCTTGTAGGTTGTTGACTCTGGTTCGGATCTGAATTTTCTGTGGTATTATTGTCGTCTTCCATCGTCTTCCATCATCTTCCATCCCAGGTACTTCTAAGGTGAAACTTGTTGAATTTTCGTTGCAGAGATTTCAAGTCCAGCTTTTTGAATTTCAGCAACAACACAGTCGCGAGTTTCTTCCATCTCTTCCTTTCAAAGGACTCCACCCTTAAAGCCAATTTTTCTTTCTCTGTATCTATAGATTGACAAACACCAGAACAACCCTGTTTTTGCTTAACTGAAAAAGAGTTCCCCGGAACCACAATTTCCCGAGTGGAAGCAGCCACCTCAGCCTCCACCCCAGGCCCAACAGAATCCAATTCAGGTTTCAGTGTCCCTGCACAAACAATTTTAGGAAGTACAGTCACTTTTTCATTTCCATCTTTTACACACTTTGTTCCATCCCCCTTACAAGAGTCACATATTTTTACATTAACAGAACAACGCGAAGAAAAGTCCAAAAGAGTCTCATTTTTTCCCAGAGAGAGAGAAGAAAGATTTTGTTCAACAGAGTTCAAAGCAATACTTTCAGCATTTGCAACAACACTTGTAACATTCTCCGATACTCACACAGTCTCCGGTTTACTGGAATTTAATGAGACAGAACCAGAAGCTTTGTTTTCTGAGTCCAAGTTGATCTTATTATTATCCGTTTGTTTAAAACAGTGCTCCAACAGCGCTCTACAAACCGGCATAAGTTCTCTTAAGCTTTCATCTTTTTTGAGAGAGACTAGTTTATAGATTCTCCAGTTTATCTGATCCCAAAAATGAAAAGTAAAAGCAGACTGCAGATTTAAATCTTGCGTATTCGCTTTAACCCAGATAAGTAAGTTTTTAAGCTCAGTTTTTGAAATTTCAGAGTGACCTTTTTCTTGTAACATTGTCTCTAATTGATGAAAAACATCCCATTCAACTTTTGATAAATTCGTTCCCATTTTTGTGTTCTTTTAATAATTTTCTTTTTCGCTATTTTGCCTCCCAACGTCACCCAAGCGCTCTCCCGAGATAAGTTACTTACAATTTTCTTGGCTTTGGCAAGAGAGATGATACAGTGTGCTCCTTGTTAACACTTGGGTCTCCGCAGCTGGTACTTCCACGATTTTTCTTTGTTTTTCTTCTATTCTACGTCCTCACACGAGGCACCAATATGCGGGGGACGCGACAGGTATAAGTCCAATAGTGTCAGGAACCCACGCCTTAAAAAAGGAACCCACTAGGCCGCGGCAAAATATCCAAATATGGATAACATGGTAACCAGACCAGTGAAGAGATTTTTGCTTTTATTTCCAGCACATCAGTCTCAAAATACAAAATGGAGACATGACAGCTCACTGATCCACACCAAAAAATGTCTCCTTCAACAGGGCTCATACAGCAATACATAAAATCATCTCAGACTAGAATTCAGCCAATCAGACACAGAAAACACATCTTGACAAGCATTCTATCCAATCTTATAAAACATAGGTAATCGTAGCTAAAACAAAGACTAGTTGATAAGAGACAAAGAACAGAGTTCTATTCATGCTAACCTTCTAAAGATATACATTAAATAACCTTGTTGCCGTCCTAAAGCCAATTCTACAGAAGCCTATTGTTATTTGTCACGTCTACTGCTTGGGAAACTTTTCTGCTTGCATGGAAAACTTTTTCTGCTTGCATGGGAAACTTTTCTGCAATGCTAACAAAACTCCAGTCTAAGGCCTACATACTTCTTTGTAACCATTTCTTAAAAATCCTCTAACCTTATGGATTCCAACATTTCCCCCTCTCTGTTTGACCCAGAAGCTTTCATTTTCTTGTCGCTTGCTATTTGCGTTTCATAGCTCTATTGCAAAATTTCTGCTTATTATCTGCTGAAGACCTATTTTCACTAAACTGAAGCATTGCTATATTACGGCACAGCAACTTAATGCTGTGAAGACCCAATCCCTGAAAGAGAGATATGAATCACGTTTGGCAACAGTCACAAGGCATCGTTCAAAAAACTCTGGTCGATTCCAAGGCCTTAATTCAAAACCTTCGTTCATGTCAATACCCTCATCTACTGCTTTCGTGAGATTTCATACACTCTCTGTGCTTCTACTTCCTAGTTCTCCTGCTTGAATGACAAAAACTTCTCGGACTGTTTTGTTCATCATTCGCCGAACACAACAGAGTATACAAGGTGCCACTATCAATATCAGTATTAGAACACCTAATATGTAAAGACCTATCTTGCAAAGTTGCCTTAGCCAAGGTGCAAAACTCCAATTTTGAAACAAATCATCCAACCAGGAACCTCCATCTTCTTTAATTTGGGCTGTCAGATCCTTTAATTTTTGAATGCTTTTGTGAATGGATTCAGAACGATCAGACAAATTCATACAACACAATCCTTCAAATTCCTCACAACCATGTCCTTGTGCCAGTAAAAGAAAATCAATGGCTGCTCTGTTTTGAAGAGTAGCATGTCTAATACTATCAACATCGGTCAACATATCACTGATTGCGGAGGATGTGGCATTAGCTTGTTTGCTCAGCCAACATCCAACTCGATCTAATTGTCTCAATGCCACAACTGAAGCCAATTGGGGTAGAAATATACCTGCTGAAAGCCTTCTGGCGGCATTCCAAGGCATAAAATCACTCTGACAGTTCTCATCATAATGAGGAACAGCTCTTGTTTTCCTTTGTTTCTTTTTCATCACTGCTTTGGCAGTGGGGGCAATTATGGTAAGCATACCAATGCTACAAGGGCCACCTTCAAGGTGGGCTGGAATGCCTTGCCAACCTCTGTCTCCGCAAATGATCCAATACCCTTTTGGCAATTGCCGTGGATATTGGTCCGTCTCCAGAAACACATCCCAACTGTTTGAAACATTTGCTGCCCTGAGAAGTTTTTTCGAACAAATGTTCCAATTGAAGGAAGGACTGTTTCCATTGTCAATTCCACCTGGTTTACCATTGGATTCTTTTCTGACCAAAGGAAACTCTTTCACTGGCACACCAACCAAACAGGTTGAGAAAGGCTTTTCTGGTTCCGAATTAGACAGGCATATAGTATCCGATCCGGCAGCCTTGGCTAAGGTCACCCAAACATTCGTTTTCGGTTGATCCACAGGCAAATCTGCACGACAAAAAACAATTAACATCAAGCAAAACAAGTATACCATTTGATTCTTCCCCATCTCTTTCAAGAACTAAGTTTTGGCAGAATTCTTTCTAAACAAAAACAATAACCTAAATTTTCAGCCAAAAATTAGCTTTGTTAAACAAACATTCAGCATTCAATTCGTATACTCATAAATTACATTGGCACAAAATCAGAGTTCATGGGTTCCACCGATGCACAAAGAACGTCAGGCACAAGAGGCGTCAGACGAGACCCGGGATCCTTCCATTCGGTCCACGTCTGCGTACTCGCTTCCTCAGTATAGGCTCGACAACAGGTTCTGAAGTGCGATGCGGTTTGACGTTTTTGGCAGGAACCCACTTAATTCTTCCAGCACCTGTGGAAATAGAAGCATACCCTTTGCCCCACGTTATTAATTGAAACGGGCCTTCCATCTGTCCAGAGTCAGGGTTTCTAATTAGAAGAGGAGGATATTCTTTCAGTTTTGCCTGTGTGCTATTTGAAAAGTGTCTAAAGATTGGTGGATCTGGTTCTGTACTTGAACTATTTAGAAAATTAAAACCATACAAAGCCTTACTCAGTCTCATCTGTGGGGTGATTTCCGTTCCCCCTCTCTGTTGATCTAATATGCGTTTTAAGGTTTGATGTGTTCTTTCAATGATTGCTTGGCTTGTGGGAGAGTGGGGAATACCAAAAATGTGTCGAACACCCCATTCATTTAAAAATGTGGCCAATTTTTGAGATATGTATGCGGGACCATTGTCAGTTTTTACTTCTTGGGGTATACCCAATGAAGCAAAAGCTTGCAGGAAATGATGACAGGCATGGCTGCCAGTTTCACCTGTGTGAAGGGAAGCAAAAACTGCACCAGAGAACGTGTCTATGGAAACATGAATATTTTTAAATTTACCAAAAGAAGGCTATTTAGTAACACCTGTTTGCCACAACTGTAGGCTTTGTAAGCCTCGGGGGTTGATTGCTCCTGTAGAAACAGGAGGTTGTACCAATTGACAGTCAGGGCAAGTATGAATGATAGCTTTAGCTTGACTTTTAGTGATTTGGAACATTCGCATGAGTGCTTGTGCATTTTGGTGGAAAAAGGCATGACTCAATTTTGCTTGTTCAAAAATATTTGGCAATGTGTTAGAAATGACCATTGTCAGCTTGTCCGCTCTTGCATTTCCTTCCACTAAAAATCCAGGAAGTGAAGAATGCGCCCTAATGTGAGAAACAAAATATGGATAAGTTCTATATTGCAAAGTTATAAAAAGACATGAAAGCCAACGATGTAAAGTTTCATTACTAACATCCTTTAAAATGGAACCTTCTATACTCCTGACTACATTAGCAACATAAGCAGAATCTGTGACCAAATTGAAAGGCTGAGGAAACAGCTGAAAAGCTCAAACTACTGCAGCAAGCTCAACAATTTGAGGGGATCCCTCTACTGTTTGAATATCAGATTCCCAAACATCAGTCTTTTGATTAAACCAAGTCACAACGGACTTGTGGCTTTTACCAGAGCCATCAGTGAAGAGAGTCACAGCATGTAAAGGTTCTTCACTTAATTTAGGTTTTTCTCTGAAACTCAATTTTGCTTGCAGTAGTTTGTGAGCTGGATAGTGTATGGAACAAACACCTGGAAAACCTAAGAATGCATATTGTAAATCATCAGAATTTTGCATTGCCCAATTGAAATAATCATTTTTCAATGGCAAATAGATAACTGAACATTCTTGACCTGCCAAAGTTAACAATCTGGTTCTAGCCTTAATTATAATGTATGCAATCATTTCTAAAACTGAGCAAATGGTCTTTGAAAACCTGTAGGGAGGAAAAACCCATTCCATTATTAACAAAGGATCTTGTTCTGTGGCATCCCACTGGAAAATGAGACCACAAAGCTGCATCTTCTCTCCTAAGATTGCAAGAAAGAAAGGATTTTCAGGAACGCAGCGATGAGCTTGTCTTTTTTGAAGAGCTTCTGTGACTTTGTCGAGAGCAGCACGAGCTTCAGGGGTTAAAGTTCTTGGCGAAGTGATGTCACGACTTCCTCTCAGCAAATGGAAGAGTGGACTCAGTTCATCATTGGTGATTCCCACCATCGGTCTGACCCAGTTGATTTCTCCTAGAAGTTGTTGTAACTCTTGTAGGTTGTTGACTCTGGTTCGGATCTGAATTTTCTGTGGTATTATTGTCGTCTTCCATCGTCTTCCATCATCTTCCATCCCAGGTACTTCTAAGGTGAAACTTGTTGAATTTTCGTTGCAGAGATTTCAAGTCCAGCTTTTTGAATTTCAGCAACAACACAGTCGCGAGTTTCTTCCATCTCTTCCTTTCAAAGGACTCCACCCTTAAAGCCAATTTTTCTTTCTCTGTATCTATAGATTGACAAACACCAGAACAACCATGTTTTTGCTTAACTGAAAAAGAGTTCCCCGGAACCACAATTTCCCGAGTGGAAGAAGCCACCTCAGCCTCCACCCCAGGCCCAACAGAATCCAATTCAGGTTTCAGTGTCCCTGCACAAACAACTTTTTCATTTCCATCTTTTACACACTTTGTTCCATCCCCCTTACAAGAGTCACATATTTTTACATTAACAGAACAACGCGAAGAAAAGTCCAAAAGAGTCTCATTTTTTCCCAGAGAGAGAGAAGAAAGATTTTGTTCAACAGAGTTCAAAGCAATACTTTCAGCATTTGCAACAACACTTGTAACATTCTCCGATACTCACACAGTCTCCGGTTTACTGGAATTTAATGAGACAGAACCAGAAGCTTTGTTTTCTGAGTCCAAGTTGATCTTATTATTATCAGTTTGTTTAAAACAGTGCTCCAACAGCGCTCTACAAACCGGCATAAGTTCTCTTAAGCTTTCATCTTTTTTGAGAGAGACTAGTTTATAGATTCTCCAGTTTATCTGATCCCAAAAATGAAAAGTAAAAGCAGACTGCAGATTTAAATCTTGCGTATTCGCTTTAACCCAGATAAGTAAGTTTTTAAGCTCAGTTTTTGAAATTTCAGAGTGACCTTTTTCTTGTAACATTGTCTCTAATTGATGAAAAACATCCCATTCAACTTTTGATAAATTCGTTCCCATTTTTGTGTTCTTTTAATAATTGTCTTTTTCGCTATTTTGCCTCCCAACGTCACCCAAGCGCTCTCCCGAGATAAGTTACTTACAATTTTCTTGGCTTCGGCAGGAGAGATGATACAGTGTGCTCCTTGTTAACACTTGGGTCTCCGCAGCTGGTACTTCCACGATTTTTCTTTGTTTTTCTTCTATTCTACGTCCTCACACGAGGCACCAATATGCGGGGGACGGGACAGGTATAAGTCCAATAGTGTCAGGAACCCACGCCTTAAAAAAGGAACCCACTAGGCCGCGGCAAAATATCCAAATATGGCTAACATGGTAACCACACCAGTGAAGAGATTTTTGCTTTTATTTCCAGCACATCAGTCTCAAAATACAAAATGGAGACATGACAGCTCACTGATCCACACCAAAAAATGTCTCCTTCAACAGGGCTCATACAGCAATACATAAAATCATCTCAGACTAGAATTCAGCCAATCAGACACAGAAAACACATCTTGACAAGCATTCTATCCAATCTTATAAAACATAGGTAATCGTAGCTAAAACAAAGACTAGTTGATAAGAGACAAAGAACAGAGTTCTATTCATGCTAACCTTCTAAAGATATACATTAAATAACCTTGTTGCCGTCCTAAAGCCAATTCTACAGAAGCCTATTGTTATTTGTCACGTCTACTGCTTGGGAAACTTTTCTGCTTGCATGGAAAACTTTTTCTGCTTGCATGGGAAACTTTTCTGCAATGCTAACAAAACTCCTGTCTAAGGCCTACATACTTCTTTGTAACCATTTCTTAAAAATCCTCTAACCTTATGGATTCCAACATTTCCCCCTCTCTGTTTGACCCAGAAGCTTTCATTTTCTTGTCGCTTGCTATTTGCGTTTCATAGCTCTATTGCAAAATTTCTGCTTATTATCTGCTGAAGACCTATTTTCACTAAACTGAAGCATTGCTATATTACGGCACAGCAACTTAATGCTGTGAAGACCCAATCCCTGAAAGAGAGATATGAATCACGTTTGGCAACAGTCACAAGGCATCGTTCAAAAAACTCTGGTCGATTCCAAGGCCTTAATTCAAAACCTTCGTTCATGTCAATACCCTCATCTACAGCTTTCGTGAGATTTCATACACTCTCTGTGCTTCTACTTCCTAGTTCTCCTGCTTGAATGACAAAAACTTCTCGGGCTGTTTTGTTCATCATTCGCCGAAGACAACAGAGTATACAAGGTGCCACTATCAATATCAGTATTAGAACACCTAATATGTAAAGACCTATCTTGCAAAGTTGCCTTAGCCAAGGTGCAAAACTCCAATTTTGAAACAAATCATCCAACCAGGAACCTCCATCTTCTTTAATTTGGGCTGTCAGATCCTTTAATTTTTGAATGCTTTTGTGAATGGATTCGGAATGATCAGACAAATTCATACAACACAATCCTTCCAATTCCTCACAACCATGTCCTTGTGCCAGTAAGAGAAAATCAATGGCTGCTCTGTTTTGAAGAGTAGCATGTCTAATACTATCAACATCGGTCAACATATCACTGATTGCGGAGGATGTGGCATTAGCTTGTTTGCTCAGCCAACATCCAACTCGATCTAATTGTCTCAATGCCACAACTGAAGCCAATTGGGGTAGAAATATACCTGCTGAAAGTCTTCTGGCGGCATTCCAAGGCATAAAATCACTCTGACAGTTCTCATCATAATGAGGAACAGCTCTTGTTTTCCTTTGTTTCTTTTTCATCACTGCTTTGGCAGTGGGGGCAATTATGGTAAGCATACCAATGCTACAAGGGCCACCTTCAAGGTGGGCTGGAATGCCTTGCCAACCTCTGTCTCCGCAAATGATCCAATACCCTTTTGGCAATTGCCGTGGATATTGGTCCGTCTCCAGAAACACATCCCAACTGTTTGAAACATTTGCTGCCCTGAGAAGTTTTTTCGAACAAATGTTCCAATTGAAGGAAGGACTGTTTCCATTGTCAATTCCACCTGGTTTACCATTGGATTCTTTTCTGACCAAAGGAAACTCTTTCACTGGCACACCAACCAAACAGGTTGAGAAAGGCTTTTCTGGTTCCGAATTAGACAGACATATAGTATCCGATCCGGCAGCCTTGGCTAAGGTCACCCAAACACTCGTTTTCGGTTGATCCACAGGCAAATCTGCACGACAAAAAACAATTAAAATCAAGCAAAACAAGTATACCATTTGATTCTGCCCCATCTCTTTCAAGAACTAAGTTTTGGCAGAATTCTTTCTAAACAAAAACAATAACCTAAATTTTCAGCCAAAAATTTGCTTTGTTAAACAATCATTCAGCATTCAATTCGTATACTCATAAATAACATTGGCACAAAATCAGAGTTCATGGGTTCCACCGATGCACAAAGAACGTCAGGCACAAGAGGCGTCAGGCGAGACCCGGGATCCTTCCATTCGGTCCACGTCTGCGTACTCGCTTCCTCAGTTCTAGGCTCGACAACAGGTTCTGAAGTGCGATACGGTTTGACGTTTTTGGCAGGAACCCACTTAATTCTTCCAGCACCTGTGGAAATAGAAGCATACCCTTTGCCCCACGTTATTAATTGAAACGGGCCTTCCATCTGTCCAGAGTCAGGGCTTCTAATTAGAAGAGGAGGATGTTCTTTCAGTTTTGCCTGTGTGCTATTTGAAAAGTGTCTAAAGATTGGTGGATCTGGTTCTGTACTTGAACTATTTAGAAAATTAAAACCATACAAAGCCTTACTCAGTCTCATCTGTGGGGTGATTTCCGTTCCCCCTCTCTGTTGATCTAATATGCGTTTTAAGGTTTGATGTGTTCTTTCAATGATTGCTTGGCTTGTGGGAGAGTGGGGAATACCAAAAATGTGTCGAACACCCCATTCATTTAAAAATGTGGCCAATTTTTGAGATATGTATGCGGGACCATTGTCAGTTTTTACTTCTTGGGGTATACCCAATGAAGCAAAAGCTTGCAGGAAATGATGACAGGCATGGCTGCCAGTTTCACCTGTGTGAAGGGAAGCAAAAACTGCACCAGAGAACGTGTCTATGGAAACATGAATATTTTTAAATTTACCAAAAGAAGGCTATTTAGTAACACCTGTTTGCCACAACTGTAGGCTTTGTAAGCCTCGGGGGTTGATTGCTCCTGTAGAAACAGGAGGTTGTACCAATTGACAGTCAGGGCAAGTATGAATGATAGCTTTAGCTTGACTTTTAGTGATTTGGAACATTCGCATGAGTGCTTGTGCATTTTGGTGGAAAAAGGCATGACTCAATTTTGCTGGTTCAAAAATATTTGGCAATGTGTTAGAAATGACCATTGCCAGCTTGTCCGCTCTTGCATTTCCTTCCACTAAAAATCCAGGAAGTGAAGAATGCGCCCTAATGTGAGAAACAAAATATGGATTAGTTCTATATTGCAAAGTTATAAAAAGACATGAAAGCCAACGATGTAAAGTTTCATTACTAACATCCTTTAAAATGGAACCTTCTATTCTCCTGACTACATTAGCAACATAAGCAGAATCTGTGACCAAATTAAAAGGCTGAGGAAACAGCTGAAAAGCTCAAACTACTGCAGCAAGCTCAACAATTTGAGGGGATCCCTCTACTGTTTGAATATCAGATTCCCAAACATCAGTCTTTTGATTAAACCAAGTCACAACGGACTTGTGGCTTTTACCAGAGCCATCAGTGAAGAGAGTCACAGCATGTAAAGGTTCTTCACTTAATTTAGGTTTTTCTCTGAAACTCAATTTTGCTTGCAGTAGTTTGTGAGCTGGATAGTGTATGGAACAAACACCTGGAAAACCTAAGAATGCATATTGTAAATCATCAGAATTTTGCATTGCCCAATTGAAATAATCATTTTTCAATGGCAAATAGATAACTGAACATTCTTGACCTGCCAAAGTTAACAATCTGGTTCTAGCCTTAATTATAATGTATGCAATCATTTCTAAAACTGAGCAAATGGTCTTTGAAAACCTGTAGGGAGGAAAAACCCATTCCATTATTAACAAAGGATCTTGTTCTGCGGCATCCCACTGGAAAATGAGACCACAAAGCTGCATCTTCTCTCCTAAGATTGCAAGAAAGAAAGGATTTTCAGGAACGCAGCGATGAGCTTGTCTTTTTTGAAGAGCTTCTGTGACTTTGTCGAGAGCAGCACGAGCTTCAGGGATTAAAGGTCTTGGCGAAGTGATGTCGCAACTTCCTCTCAGCAAATGGAAGAGCGGACTCAGTTCATCATTGGTGATTCCCACCATCGGTCTGATCCAGTTGATTTCTCCTAGAAGTTGTTGTAACTCTTGTAGGTTGTTGACTCTGGTTCGGATCTGAATTTTCTGTGGTATTATTGTCGTCTTCCATCGTCTTCCATCATCTTCCATCCCAGGTACTTCTAAGGTGAAACTTGTTGAATTTTCGTTGCAGAGATTTCAAGTCCAGCTTTTTGAATTTCAGCAACAACACAGTCGCGAGTTTCTTCCATCATTCCTTTCAAAGGACTCCACCCTTAAAGCCAATTTTTCTTTCTCTGTATCTATAGATTGACAAACACCAGAACAACCATGTTTTTGCTTAAGTGAAAAAGAGTTCCCCGGAACCACAATTTCCCGAGTGGAAGAAGCCACCTCAGCCTCCACCCCAGGCCCAACAGAATCCAATTCAGGTTTCAGTGTCCCTGCACAAACAATTTTAGGAAGTACAGTCACTTTTTCATTTCCATCTTTTACACACTTTGTTCCATCCCCCTTACAAGAGTCACATATTTTTACATTAACAGAACAACGCGAAGAAAAGTCCAAAAGAGTCTCATTTTTTCCCAGAGAGAGAGAAGAAAGATTTTGTTCAACAGAGTTCAAAGCAATACTTTCAGCATTTGCAACAACACTTGTAACATTCTCCGATACTCACACAGTCTCCGGTTTACTGGAATTTAATGAGACAGAACCAGAAGCTTTGTTTTCTGAGTCCAAGTTGATCTTATTATTATCAGTTTGTTTAAAACAGTGCTCCAACAGCGCTCTACAAACCGGCATAAGTTCTCTTAAGCTTTCATCTTTTTTGAGAGAGACTAGTTTATAGATTCTCCAGTTTATCTGATCCCAAAAATGAAAAGTAAAAGCAGACTGCAGATTTAAATCTTGCGTATTCGCTTTAACCCAGATAAGTAAGTTTTTAAGCTCAGTTTTTGAAATTTCAGAGTGACCTTTTTCTTGTAACATTGTCTCTAATTGATGAAAAACATCCCATTCAACTTTTGATAAATTCGTTCCCATTTTTGTGTTCTTTTAATAATTGTCTTTTTCCCTATTTTGCCTCCCAACGTCACCCAAGCGCTCTCCCGAGATAAGTTACTTACAATTTTCTTGGCTTCGGCGGGAGAGATGATACAGTGTGCTCCTTGTTAACACTTGGGTCTCCGCAGCTGGTACTTCCACGATTTTTCTTTCTTTTTCTTCTATTCTACGTCCTCACACGAGGCACCAATATGCGGGGGATGGGACAGGTATAAGTCCAATAGTGTCAGGAACCCACGCCTTAAAAAAGGAACCCACTAGGCCGCGGCAAAATATCCAAATATGGATAACATGGTAACCAGACCAGTGAAGAGATTTTTGCTTTTATTTCCAGCACATCAGTCTCAAAATACAAAATGGAGACATGACAGCTCACTGATCCACACCAAAAAATGTCTCCTTCAACAGGGCTCATACAGCAATACATAAAATCATCTCAGACTAGAATTCAGCCAATCAGACACAGAAAACACATCTTGACAAGCATTCTATCCAATCTTATAAAACATAGGTAATCGTAGCTAAAACAAAGACTAGTTGATAAGAGACAAAGAACAGAGTTCTATTCATGCTAACCTTCTAAAGATATACATTAAATAACCTTGTTGCCATCCTAAAGCCAATTCTACAGAAGCCTATTGTTATTTGTCACGTCTACTGCTTGGGAAACTTTTCTGCTTGCATGGAAAACTTTTTCTGCTTGCATGGGAAACTTTTCTGCAATGCTAACAAAACTCCTGTCTAAGGCCTACATACTTCTTTGTAACCATTTCTTAAAAATCCTCTAACCTTATGGATTCCAACATTTCCCCCTCTCTGTTTGACCCAGAAGCTTTCATTTTCTTGTCGCTTGCTATTTGCGTTTCATAGCTCTATTGCAAAATTTCTGCTTATTATCTGCTGAAGACCTATTTTCACTAAACTGAAGCATTGCTATATTACGGCACAGCAACTTAATGCTGTGAAGACCCAATCCCTGAAAGAGAGATATGAATCACGTTTGGCAACAGTCACAAGGCATCGTTCAAAAAACTCTGGTCGATTCCAAGGCCTTAATTCAAAACCTTTGTTCATGTCAATACCCTCATCTACTGCTTTCGTGAGATTTCGTACACTCTCTGTGCTTCTACTTCCTAGTTCTCCTGCTTGAATGACAAAAACTTCTCGGGCTGTTTTGTTCATAATTCGCCGAAGACAACAGAGTATACAAGGTGCCACTATCAATATCAGTATTAGAACACCTAATATGTAAAGACCTATCTTGCAAAGTTGCCTTAGCCAAGGTGCAAAACTCCAATTTTGAAACAAATCATCCAACCAGGAACCTCCATCTTCTTTAATTTGGGCTGTCAGATCCTTTAATTTTTGAATGCTTTTGTGAATGGATTCAGAACGATCAGACAAATTGATACAACACAATCCTTCCAATTCCTCACAACCATGTCCTTGTGCCAGTAAAAGAAAATCAATGGCTGCTCTGTTTTGAAGAGTAGCATGTCTAATACTATCAACATCGGTCAACATATCACTGATTGCGGAGGATGTGGCATTAGCTTGTTTGCTCAGCCAACATCCAACTCGATCTAATTGTCTCAATGCCACAACTGAAGCCAATTGGGGTAGAAATATACCTGCTGAAAGCCTTCTGGCGGCATTCCAAGGCATAAAATCACTCTGACAGTTCTCATCATAATGAGGAACAGCTCTTGTTTTCCTTTGTTTCTTTTTCATCACTGCTTTGGCAGTGGGGGCAATTATGGTAAGCATACCAATGCTACAAGGGCCACCTTCAAGGTGGGCTGGAATGCCTTGCCAACCTCTGTCTCTGCAAATGATCCAATACCCTTTTGGCAATTGCCGTGGATATTGGTCCGTCTCCAGAAACACATCCCAACTGTTTGAAACATTTGCTGCCCTGAGAAGTTTTTTCGAACAAATGTTCCAATTGAAGGAAGGACTGTTTCCATTGTCAATTCCACCTGGTTTACCATTGGATTCTTTTCTGACCAAAGGAAACTCTTTCACTGGCACACCAACCAAACAGGTTGAGAAAGGCTTTTCTGGTTCCGAATTAGACAGACATATAGTATCCGATCCGGCAGCCTTGGCTAAGGTCACCCAAACACTCGTTTTCGGTTGATCCACAGGCAAATCTGCACGACAAAAAACAATTAAAATCAAGCAAAACAAGTATACCATTTGATTCTGCCCCATCTCTTTCAAGAACTAAGTTTTGGCAGAATTCTTTCTAAACAAAAACAATAACCTAAATTTTCAGCCAAAAATTTGCTTTGTTAAACAATCATTCAGCATTCAATTCGTATACTCATAAATAACATTGGCACAAAATCAGAGTTCATGGGTTCCACCGATGCACAAAGAACGTCAGGCACAAGAGGCGTCAGGCGAGACCCGGGATCCTTCCATTCGGTCCACGTCTGCGTACTCGCTTCCTCAGTTCTAGGCTCGACAACAGGTTCTGAAGTGCGATACGGTTTGACGTTTTTGGCAGGAACCCACTTAATTCTTCCAGCACCTGTGGAAATAGAAGCATACCCTTTGCCCCACGTTATTAATTGAAACGGGCCTTCCATCTGTCCAGAGTCAGGGTTTCTAATTAGAAGAGGAGGATGTTCTTTCAGTTTTGCCTGTGTGCTATTTGAAAAGTGTCTAAAGATTGGTGGATCTGCTTCTGTACTTGAACTATTTAGACAATTAAAACCATACAAAGCCTTACTCAGTCTCATCTGTGGGGTGATTTCCGTTCCCCCTCTCTGTTGATCTAATATGCGTTTTAAGGTTTGATGTGTTCTTTCAATGATTGCTTGGCTTGTGGGAGAGTGGGGAATACCAAAAATGTGTCGAACACCCCATTCATTTAAAAATGTGGCCAATTTTTGAGATATGTATGCGGGACCATTGTCAGTTTTTACTTCTTGGGGTATACCCAATGAAGCAAAAGCTTGCAGGAAATGATGACAGGCATGGCTGCCAGTTTCACCTGTGTGAAGGGAAGCAAAAACTGCACCAGAGAATGTGTCTATGGAAACATGAATATTTTTAAATTTACCAAAAGAAGGCTATTTAGTAACACCTGTTTGCCACAACTGTAGGCTTTGTAAGCCTCGGGGGTTGATTGCTCCTGTAGAAACAGGAGGTTGTACCAATTGACAGTCAGGGCAAGTATGAATGATAGCTTTAGCTTGACTTTTAGTGATTTGGAACATTCGCATGAGTGCTTGTGCATTTTGGTGGAAAAAGGCATGACTCAATTTTGCTTGTTCAAAAATATTTGGCAATGTGTTAGAAATGACCATTGTCAGCTTGTCCGCTCTTGCATTTCCTTCCACTAAAAATCCAGGAAGTGAAGAATGTGCCCTAATGTGAGAAACAAAATATGGATTAGTTCTATATTGCAAAGTTATAAAAAGACATGAAAGCCAACAATGTAAGTTTCATTACTAACATCCTTTAAAATGGAACCTTCTATTCTCCTGACTACATTAGCAACATAAGCAGAATCAGTGACCAAATTAAAAGGCTGAGGAAACAGCTGAAAAGCTCAAACTACTGCAGCAAGCTCAACAATTTGAGGGGATCCCTCTACTGTTTGAATATCAGATTCCCAAACATCAGTCTTTTGATTAAACCAAGTCACAACGGACTTGTGGCTTTTACCAGAGCCATCAGTGAAGAGAGTCACAGCATGTAAAGGTTCTTCACTTAATTTAGGTTTTTCTCTGAAACTCAATTTTGCTTGCAGTAGTTTGTGAGCTGGATAGTGTATGGAACAAACACCTGGAAAACCTAAGAATGCATATTGTAAATCATCAGAATTTTGCATTGCCCAATTGAAATAATCATTTTTCAATGGCAAATAGATAACTGAACATTCTTGACCTGCCAAAGTTAACAATCTGGTTCTAGCCTTAATTATAATGTATGCAATCATTTCTAAAACTGAGCAAATGGTCTTTGAAAACCTGTAGGGAGGAAAAACCCATTCCATTATTAACAAAGGATCTTGTTCTGTGGCATCCCACTGGAAAATGAGACCACAAAGCTGCATCTTCTCTCCTAAGATTGCAAGAAAGAAAGGATTTTCAGGAACGCAGCGATGAGCTTGTCTTTTTTGAAGAGCTTCTGTGACTTTACCGAGAGCAGCACGAGCTTCAGGGGTTAAAGTTCTTGGCGAAGTGATGTCGCAACTTCCTCTCAGCAAATGGAAGAGCGGACTCAGTTCATCATTGGTGATTCCCACCATCGGTCTGACCCAGTTGATTTCTCCTAGAAGTTGTTGTAACTCTTGTAGGTTGTTGACTCTGGTTCGGATCTGAATTTTCTGTGGTATTATTGTCGTCTTCCATCGTCTTCCATCATCTTCCATCCCAGGCACTTCTAAGGTGAAACTTGTTGAATTTTCGTTGCAGAGATTTCAAGTCCAGCTTTTTGAATTTCAGCAACAACACAGTCGCGAGTTTCTTCCATCTCTTCCTTTCAAAGGACTCCACCCTTAAAGCCAATTTTTCTTTCTCTGTATCTATAGATTGACAAACACCAGAACAACCATGTTTTTGCTTAAGTGAAAAAGAGTTCCCCGGAACCACAATTTCCCGAGTGGAAGAAGCCACCTCAGCCTCCACCCCAGGCCCAACAGAATCCAATTCAGGTTTCAGTGTCCCTGCACAAACAATTTTAGGAAGTACAGTCACTTTTTCATTTCCATCTTTTACACACTTTGTTCCATCCCCCTTACAAGAGTCACATATTTTTACATTAACAGAACAACGCGAAGAAAAGTCCAAAGGAGTCTCATTTTTTCCCAGAGAGAGAAGAGAAAGATTTTGTTCAACAGAGTTCAAAGCAATACTTTCAGCATTTGCAACAACACTTGTAACATTCTCCAATACTCACACAGTCTCCGGTTTACTGGAATTTAATGAGACAGAACCAGAAGCTTTGTTTTCTGAGTCCAAGTTGATCTTATTATTATCAGTTTGTTTAAAACAGTGCTCCAACAGCGCTCTACAAACCGGCATAAGTTCTCTTAAGCTTTCATCTTTTTTGAGAGAGACTAGTTTATAGATTCTCCAGTTTATCTGATCCCAAAAATGAAAAGTAAAAGCAGACTGCAGATTTAAATCTTGCGTATTCGCTTTAACCCAGATAAGTAAGTTTTTAAGCTCAGTTTTTGAAATTTCAGAGTGACCTTTTTCTTGTAACATTGTCTCTAATTGATGAAAAACATCCCATTCAACTTTTGATAAATTCGTTCCCATTTTTGTGTTCTTTTAATAATTGTCTTTTTCCCTATTTTGCCTCCCAACGTCACCCAAGCGCTCTCCCGAGATAAGTTACTTACAATTTTCTTGGCTTCGGCAGGAGAGATGATACAGTGTGCTCCTTGTTAACACTTGGGTCTCCGCAGCTGGTACTTCCACGATTTTTCTTTCTTTTTCTTCTATTCTACGTCCTCACACGAGACACCAATATGCGGGGGACGGGACAGGTATAAGTCCAATAGTGTCAGGAACCCACGCCTTAAAAAAGGAACCCACTAGGCCGCGGCAAAATATCCAAATATGGATAACATGGTAACCAGACCAGTGAAGAGATTTTTGCTTTTATTTCCAGCACATCAGTCTCAAAATACAAAATGGAGACATGACAGCTCACTGATCCACACCAAAAAATGTCTCCTTCAACAGGGCTCATACAGCAATACATAAAATCATCTCAGACTAGAATTCAGCCAATCAGACACAGAAAACACATCTTGACAAGCATTCTATCCAATCTTATAAAACATAGGTAATCGTAGCTAAAACAAAGACTAGTTGATAAGAGACAAAGAACAGAGTTCTATTCATGCTAACCTTCTAAAAATATACATTAAATAACCTTGTTGCCATCCTAAAGCCAATTCTACAGAAGCCTATTGTTATTTGTCACGTCTACTGCTTGGGAAACTTTTCTGCTTGCATGGAAAACTTTTTCTGCTTGCATGGGAAACTTTTCTGCAATGCTAACAAAACTCCTGTCTAAGGCCTACATACTTCTTTGTAACCATTTCTTAAAAATCCTCTAACCTTATGGATTCCAACATTTCCCCCTCTCTGTTTGACCCAGAAGCTTTCATTTTCTTGTCGCTTGCTATTTGCGTTTCATAGCTCTATTGCAAAATTTCTGCTTATTATCTGCTGAAGACCTATTTTCACTAAACTGAAGCATTGCTATATTACGGCACAGCAACTTAATGCTGTGAAGACCCAATCCCTGAAAGAGAGATATGAATCACGTTTGGCAACAGTCACAAGGCATCGTTCAAAAAACTCTGGTCGATTCCAAGGCCTTAATTCAAAACCTTTGTTCATGTCAATACCCTCATCTACTGCTTTCGTGAGATTTCGTACACTCTCTGTGCTTCTACTTCCTAGTTCTCCTGCTTGAATGACAAAAACTACTCGGGCTGTTTTGTTCATCATTCGCCGAAGACAACAGAGTATACAAGGTGCCACTATCAATATCAGTATTAGAACACCTAATATGTAAAGACCTATCTTGCAAAGTTGCCTTAGCCAAGGTGCAAAACTCCAATTTTGAAACAAATCATCCAACCAGGAACCTCCATCTTCTTTAATTTGGTCTGTCAGATCCTTTAATTTTTGAATGCTTTTGTGAATGGATTCAGAACGATCAGACAAATTCATACAACACAATCCTTCAAATTCCTCACAACCATGTCCTTGTGCCAGTAAAAGAAAATCAATGGCTGCTCTGTTTTGAAGAGTAGCATGTCTAATACTATCAACATCGGTCAACATATCACTGATTGCGGAGGATGTGGCATTAGCTTGTTTGCTCAGCCAACATCCAACTCGATCTAATTGTCTCAATGCCACAGCTGAAGCCAATTGGGGTAGAAATATACCTGCTGAAAGCCTTCTGGCGGCATTCCAAGGCATAAAATCACTCTGACAGTTCTCATCATAATGAGGAACAGCTCTTGTTTTCCTTTGTTTCTTTTTCATCACTGCTTTGGGAGTGGGGGCAATTATGGTAAGCATACCAATGCTACAAGGGCCACCTTCAAGGTGGGCTGGAATGCCTTGCCAACCTCTGTCTCCGCAAATGATCCAATACCCTTTTGGCAATTGCCGTGGATATTGGTCCGTCTCCAGAAACACATCCCAACTGTTTGAAACATTTGCTGCCCTGAGAAGGTTGTTGGAACAAATGTTCCAATTGAAGGAAGGACTGTTTCCATTGTCAATTCCACCTGGTTTACCATTGGATTCTTTTCTGACCAAAGGAAACTCTTTCACTGGCACACCAACCAAACAGGTTGAGAAAGGCTTTTCTGGTTCCGAATTAGACAGACATATAGTATCCGATCCGGCAGCCTTGGCTAAGGTCACCCAAACACTCGTTTTCGGTTGATCCACAGGCAAATCTGCACGACAAAAAACAATTAAAATCAAGCAAAACAAGTATACCATTTGATTCTGCCCCATCTCTTTCAAGAACTAAGTTTTGGCAGAATTCTTTCTAAACAAAAACAATAACCTAAATTTTCAGCCAAAAATTTGCTTTGTTAAACAAACATTCAGCATTCAATTCGTATACTCATAAATAACATTGGCACAAAATCAGAGTTCATGGGTTCCACCGATGCACAAAGAACGTCAGGCACAAGAGGCGTCAGGCGAGACCCGGGATCCTTCCATTCGGTCCACGTCTGCGTACTCGCTTCCTCAGTTCTAGGCTCGACAACAGGTTCTGAAGTGCGATACGGTTTGACGTTTTTGGCAGGAACCCACTTAATTCTTCCAGCACCTGTGGAAATAGAAGCATACCCTTTGCCCCACGTTATTAATTGAAACGGGCCTTCCATCTGTCCAGAGTCAGGGTTTCTAATTAGAAGAGGAGGATGTTCTTTCAGTTTTGCCTGTGTGCTATTTGAAAAGTGTCTAAAGATTGGTGGATCTGGTTCTGTACTTGAACTATTTAGAAAATTAAAACCATACAAAGCCTTACTCAGTCTCATCTGTGGGGTGATTTCCGTTCCCCCTCTCTGTTGATCTAATATGCGTTTTAAGGTTTGATGTGTTCTTTCAATGATTGCTTGGCTTGTGGGAGAGTGGGGAATACCAAAAATGTGTCGAACACCCCATTCATTTAAAAATGTGGCCAATTTTTGAGATATGTATGCGGGACCATTGTCAGTTTTTACTTCTTGGGGTATACCCAATGAAGCAAAAGCTTGCAGGAAATGATGACAGGCATGGCTGCCAGTTTCACCTGTGTGAAGGGAAGCAAAAACTGCACCAGAGAACGTGTCTATGGAAACATGAATATTTTTAAATTTACCAAAAGAAGGCTATTTAGTAACACCTGTTTGCCACAACTGTAGGCTTTGTAAGCCTCGGGGGTTGATTGCTCCTGTAGAAACAGGAGGTTGTACCAATTGACAGTCAGGGCAAGTATGAATGATAGCTTTAGCTTGACTTTTAGTGATTTGGAACATTCGCATGAGTGCTTGTGCATTTTGGTGGAAAAAGGCATGACTCAATTTTGCTTGTTCAAAAATATTTGGCAATGTGTTAGAAATGACCATTGTCAGCTTGTCCGCTCTTGCATTTCCTTCCACTAAAAATCCAGGAAGTGAAGAATGCGCCCTAATGTGAGAAACAAAATATGGATTAGTTCTATATTGCAAAGTTATAAAAAGACCTGAAAGCCAACGATGTAAGTTTCATTACTAACATCCTTTAAAATGGAACCTTCTATTCTCCTGACTACATTAGCAACATAAGCAGAATCTGTGACCAAATTAAAAGGCTGAGGAAACAGCTGAAAAGCTCAAACTACTGCAGCAAGCTCAACAATTTGAGGGGATCCCTCTACTGTTTGAATATCAGATTCCCAAACATCAGTCTTTTGATTAAACCAAGTCACAACGGACTTGTGGCTTTTACCAGAGCCATCAGTGAAGAGAGTCACAGCATGTAAAGGTTCTTCACTTAATTTAGGTTTTTCTCTGAAACTCAATTTTGCTTGCAGTAGTTTGTGAGCTGGATAGTGTATGGAACAAACACCTGGAAAACCTAAGAATGCATATTGTAAATCATCAGAATTTTGCATTGCCCAATTGAAATAATCATTTTTCAATGGCAAATAGATAACTGAACATTCTTGACCTGCCAAAGTTAACAATCTGGTTCTAGCCTTAATTATAATGTATGCAATCATTTCTAAAACTGAGCAAATGGTCTTTGAAAACCTGTAGGGAGGAAAAACCCATTCCATTATTAACAAAGGATCTTGTTCTGTGGCATCCCACTGGAAAATGAGACCACAAAGCTGCATCTTCTCTCCTAAGATTGCAAGAAAGAAAGGATTTTCAGGAACGCAGGGATGAGCTTGTCTTTTTTGAAGAGCTTCTGTGACTTTGTCGAGAGCAGCACGAGCTTCAGGGGTTAAAGTTCTTGGCGAAGTGATGTCGCAACTTCCTCTCAGCAAATGGAAGAGCGGACTCAGTTCATCATTGGTGATTCCCACCATCGGTCTGACCCAGTTGATTTCTCCTAGAAGTTGTTGTAACTCTTGTAGGTTGTTGACTCTGGTTCGGATCTGAATTTTCTGTGGTATTATTGTCGTCTTCCATCGTCTTCCATCATCTTCCATCCCAGGCACTTCTAAGGTGAAACTTGTTGAATTTTCGTTGCAGAGATTTCAAGTCCAGCTTTTTGAATTTCAGCAACAACACAGTCGCGAGTTTCTTCCATCTCTTCCTTTCAAAGGACTCCACCCTTAAAGCCAATTTTTCTTTCTCTGTATCTATAGATTGACAAACACCAGAACAACCATGTTTTTGCTTAAGTGAAAAAGAGTTCCCCGGAACCACAATTTCCCGAGTGGAAGAAGCCACCTCAGCCTCCACCCCAGGCCCAACAGAATCCAATTCAGGTTTCAGTGTCCCTGCACAAACAATTTTAGGAAGTACAGTCACTTTTTCATTTCCATCTTTTACACACTTTGTTCCATCCCCCTTACAAGAGTCACATATTTTTACATTAACAGAACAACGCGAAGAAAAGTCCAAAGGAGTCTCATTTTTTCCCAGAGAGAGAGGAGAAAGATTTTGTTCAACAGAGTTCAAAGCAATACTTTCAGCATTTGCAACAACACTTGTAACATTCTCCAATACTCACACAGTCTCCGGTTTACTGGAATTTAATGAGACAGAACCAGAAGCTTTGTTTTCTGAGTCCAAGTTGATCTTATTATTATCAGTTTGTTTAAAACAGTGCTCCAACAGCGCTCTACAAACCGGCATAAGTTCTCTTAAGCTTTCATCTTTTTTGAGAGAGACTAGTTTATAGATTCTCCAGTTTATCTGATCCCAAAAATGAAAAGTAAAAGCAGACTGCAGATTTAAATCTTGCGTATTCGCTTTAACCCAGATAAGTAAGTTTTTAAGCTCAGTTTTTGAAATTTCAGAGTGACCTTTTTCTTGTAACATTGTCTCTAATTGATGAAAAACATCCCATTCAACTTTTGATAAATTCGTTCCCATTTTTGTGTTCTTTTAATAATTTTCTTTTTCGCTATTTTGCCTCCCAACGTCACCCAAGCGCTCTCCCAAGATAAGTTACTTACAATTTTCTTGGCTTCGGCGGGAGAGATGATACAGTGTGCTCCTTGTTAACACTTGGGTCTCCGCAGCTGGTACTTCCACGATTTTTCTTTGTTTTTCTTCTATTCTACGTCCTCACACGAGGCACCAATATGCGGGGGACGGGACAGGTATAAGTCCAATAGTGTCAGGAACCCACGCCTTAAAAAAGGAACCCACTAGGCCGCGGCAAAATATCCAAATATGGATAACATGGTAACCAGACCAGTGAAGAGATTTTTGCTTTTATTTCCAGCACATCAGTCTCAAAATACAAAATGGAGACATGACAGCTCACTGATCCACACCAAAAAATGTCTCCTTCAACAGGGCTCATACAGCAATACATAAAATCATCTCAGACTAGAATTCAGCCAATCAGACACAGAAAACACATCTTGACAAGCATTCTATCCAATCTTATAAAACATAGGTAATCGTAGCTAAAACAAAGACTAGTTGATAAGAGACAAAGAACAGAGTTCTATTCATGCTAACCTTCTAAAGATATACATTAAATAACCTTGTTGCCGTCCTAAAGCCAATTCTACAGAAGCCTATTGTTATTTGTCACGTCTACTGCTTGGGAAACTTTTCTGCTTGCATGGAAAACTTTTTCTGCTTGCATGGGAAACTTTTCTGCAATGCTAACAAAACTCCAGTCTAAGGCCTACATACTTCTTTGTAACCATTTCTTAAAAATCCTCTAACCTTATGGATTCCAACATTTCCCCCTCTCTGTTTGACCCAGAAGCTTTCATTTTCTTGTCGCTTGCTATTTGCGTTTCATAGCTCTATTGCAAAATTTCTGCTTATTATCTGCTGAAGACCTATTTTCACTAAACTGAAGCATTGCTATATTACGGCACAGCAACTTAATGCTGTGAAGACCCAATCCCTGAAAGAGAGATATGAATCACGTTTGGCAACAGTCACAAGGCATCGTTCAAAAAACTCTGGTCGATTCCAAGGCCTTAATTCAAAACCTTCGTTCATGTCAATACCCTCATCTACTGCTTTCGTGAGATTTCGTACACTCTCTGTGCTTCTACTTCCTAGTTCTCCTGCTTGAATGACAAAAACTTCTCGGGCTGTTTTGTTCATAATTCGCCGAAGACAACAGAGTATACAAGGTGCCACTATCAATATCAGTATTAGAACACCTAATATGTAAAGACCTATCTTGCAAAGTTGCCTTAGCCAAGGTGCAAAACTCCAATTTTGAAACAAATCATCCAACCAGGAACCTCCATCTTCTTTAATTTGGGCTGTCAGATCCTTTAATTTTTGAATGCTTTTGTGAATGGATTCAGAACGATCAGACAAATTCATACAACACAATCCTTCAAATTCCTCACAACCATGTCCTTGTGCCAGTAAAAGAAAATCAATGGCTGCTCTGTTTTGAAGAGTAGCATGTCTAATACTATCAACATCGGTCAACATATCACTGATTGCGGAGGATGTGGCATTAGCTTGTTTGCTCAGCCAACATCCAACTCGATCTAATTGTCTCAATGCCACAGCTGAAGCCAATTGGGGTAGAAATATACCTGCTGAAACCCTTCTGGCGGCATTCCAAGGCATAAAATCACTCTGACAGTTCTCATCATAATGAGGAACAGCTCTTGTTTTCCTTTGTTTCTTTTTCATCACTGCTTTGGCAGTGGGGGCAATTATGGTAAGCATACCAATGCTACAAGGGCCACCTTCAAGGTGGGCTGGAATGCCTTGCCAACCTCTGTCTCCGCAAATGATCCAATACCCTTTTGGCAATTGCCGTGGATATTGGTCCGTCTCCAGAAACACATCCCAACTGTTTGAAACATTTGCTGCCCTGAGAAGTTTGTTGGACCAAATGTTCCAATTGAAGGAAGGACTGTTTCCATTGTCAATTCCACCTGGTTTACCATTGGATTCTTTTCTGACCAAAGGAAACTCTTTCACTGGCACACCAACCAAACAGGTTGAGAAAGGCTTTTCTGGTTCCGAATTAGACAGACATATAGTATCCGATCCGGCAGCCTTGGCTAAGGTCACCCAAACACTCGTTTTCGGTTGATCCACAGGCAAATCTGCACGACAAAAAACAATTAAAATCAAGCAAAACAAGTATACCATTTGATTCTGCCCCATCTCTTTCAAGAACTAAGTTTTGGCAGAATTCTTTCTAAACAAAAACAATAACCGAAATTTTCAGCCAAAAATTTGCTTCGTTAGACAAACATTCAGCATTCAATTCGTATACTCATAAATAACATTGGCACAAAATCAGAGTTCATGGGTTCCACCGATGCACAAAGAACGTCAGGCACAAGAGGCGTCAGGCGAGACCCGGGATCCTTCCATTCGGTCCACGTCTGCGTACTCGCTTCCTCAGTTCTAGGCTCGACAACAGGTTCTGAAGTGCGATACGGTTTGACGTTTTTGGCAGGAACCCACTTAATTCTTCCAGCACCTGTGGAAATAGAAGCATACCCTTTGCCCCACGTTATTAATTGAAACGGGCCTTCCATCTGTCCAGAGTCAGGGTTTCTAATTAGAAGAGGAGGATGTTCTTTCAGTTTTGCCTGTGTGCTATTTGAAAAGTGTCTAAAGATTGGTGGATCTGGTTCTGTACTTGAACTATTTAGAAAATTAAAACCATACAAAGCCTTACTCAGTCTCATCTGTGGGGTGATTTCCGTTCCCCTTCTCTGTTGATCTAATATGCGTTTTAAGGTTTGATGTGTTCTTTCAATGATTGCTTGGCTTGTGGGAGAGTGGGGAATACCAAAAATGTGTCGAACACCCCATTCATTTAAAAATGTGGCCAATTTTTGAGATATGTATGCGGGACCATTGTCAGTTTTTACTTCTTGGGGTATACCCAATGAAGCAAAAGCTTGCAGGAAATGATGACAGGCATGGCTGCCAGTTTCACCTGTGTGAAGGGAAGCAAAAACTGCACCAGAGAACGTGTCTATGGAAACATGAATATTTTTAAATTTACCAAAAGAAGGCTATTTAGTAACACCTGTTTGCCACAACTGTAGGCTTTGTAAGCCTCGGGGGTTGATTGCTCCTGTAGAAACAGGAGGTTGTACCAATTGACAGTCAGGGCAAGTATGAATGATAGCTTTAGCTTGACTTTTAGTGATTTGGAACATTCGCATGAGTGCTTGTGCATTTTGGTGGAAAAAGGCATGACTCAATTTTGCTTGTTCAAAAATATTTGGCAATGTGTTAGAAATGACCATTGTCAGCTTGTCCGCTCTTGCATTTCCTTCCACTAAAAATCCAGGAAGTGAAGAATGCGCCCTAATGTGAGAAACAAAATATGGATTAGTTCTATATTGCAAAGTTATAAAAAGACATGAAAGCCAACGATGTACAGTTTCATTACTAACATCCTTTAAAATGGAACCTTCTATTCTCCTGACTACATTAGCAACATAAGCAGAATCTGTGACCAAATTAAAAGGCTGAGGAAACAGCTGAAAAGCTCAAACTACTGCAGCAAGCTCAACAATTTGAGGGGATCCCTCTACTGTTTGAATATCAGATTCCCAAACATCAGTCTTTTGATTAAACCAAGTCACAACGGACTTGTGGCTTTTACCAGAGCCATCAGTGAAGAGAGTCACAGCATGTAAAGGTTCTTCACTTAATTTAGGTTTTTCTCTGAAACTCAATTTTGCTTGCAGTAGTTTGTGAGCTGGATAGTGTATGGAACAAACACCTGGAAAACCTAAGAATGCATATTGTAAATCATCAGAATTTTGCATTGCCCAATTGAAATAATCATTTTTCAATGGCAAATAGATAACTGAACATTCTTGACCTGCCAAAGTTAACAATCTGGTTCTAGCCTTAATTATAATGTATGCAATCATTTCTAAAACTGAGCAAATGGTCTTTGAAAACCTGTAGGGAGGAAAAACCCATTCCATTATTAACAAAGGATCTTGTTCTGTGGCATCCCACTGGAAAATGAGACCACAAAGCTGCATCTTCTCTCCTAAGATTGCAAGAAAGAAAGGATTTTCAGGAACGCAGGGATGAGCTTGTCTTTTTTGAAGAGCTTCTGTGACTTTGTCGAGAGCAGCACGAGCTTCAGGGGTTAAAGTTCTTGGCGAAGTGATGTCGCAACTTCCTCTCAGCAAATGGAAGAGCGGACTCAGTTCATCATTGGTGATTCCCACCATCGGTCTGACCCAGTTGATTTCTCCTAGAAGTTGTTGTAACTCTTGTAGGTTGTTGACTCTGGTTCGGATCTGAATTTTCTGTGGTATTATTGTCGTCTTCCATCGTCTTCCATCATCTTCCATCCCAGGTACTTCTAAGGTGAAACTTGTTGAATTTTCGTTGCAGAGATTTCAAGTCCAGCTTTTTGAATTTCAGCAACAACACAGTCGCGAGTTTCTTCCATCTCTTCCTTTCAAAGGACTCCACCCTTAAAGCCAATTTTTCTTTCTCTGTATCTATAGATTGACAAACACCAGAACAACCATGTTTTTGCTAAAGTGAAAAAGAGTTCCCCGGAACCACAATTTCCCGAGTGGAAGAAGCCACCTCAGCCTCCACCCCAGGCCCAACAGAATCCAATTCAGGTTTCAGTGTCCCTGCACAAACAATTTTAGGAAGTACAGTCACTTTTTCATTTCCATCTTTTACACACTTTGTTCCATCCCCCTTACAAGAGTCACATATTTTTACATTAACAGAACAACGCGAAGAAAAGTCCAAAAGAGTCTCATTTTTTCCCAGAGAGAGAGAAGAAAGATTTTGTTCAACAGAGTTCAAAGCAATACTTTCAGCATTTGCAACAACACTTGTAACATTCTCCGATACTCACACAGTCTCCGGTTTACTGGAATTTAATGAGACAGAACCAGAAGCTTTGTTTTCTGAGTCCAAGTTGATCTTATTATTATCAGTTTGTTTAAAACAGCGCTCCAACAGCGCTCTACAAACTGGCATAAGTTCTCTTAAGCTTTCATCTTTTTTGAGAGAGACTAGATTATAGATTCTCCAGTTTATCTGATCCCAAAAATGAAAAGTAAAAGCAGACTGCAGATTTAAATCTTGCGTATTCGCTTTAACCCAGATAAGTAAGTTTTTAAGCTCAGTTTTTGAAATTTCAGAGTGACCTTTTTCTTGTAACATTGCCTCTAATTGATGAAAAACATCCCATTCAACTTTTGATAAATTCGTTCCCATTTCTGTGTTCTTTTAATAATTTTCTTTTTCGCTATTTTGCCTCCCAACGTCACCCAAGCGCTCTCCCGAGATAAGTTACTTACAATTTTCTTGGCTTCGGCGGGAGAGATGATACAGTGTGCTCCTTGTTAACACTTGGGTCTCCGCAGCTGGTACTTCCACGATTTTTCTTTGTTTTTCTTCTATTCTACGTCCTCACACGAGGCACCAATATGCGGGGGACGGGACAGGTATAAGTCCAATAGTGTCAGGAACCCACGCCTTAAAAAAGGAACCCACTAGGCCGCGGCAAAATATCCAAATATGGATAACATGGTAACCAGACCAGTGAAGAGATTTTTGCTTTTATTTCCAGCACATCAGTCTCAAAATACAAAATGGAGACATGACAGCTCACTGATCCACACCAAAAAATGTCTCCTTCAACAGGGCTCATACAGCAATACATAAAATCATCTCAGACTAGAATTCAGCCAATCAGACACAGAAAACACATCTTGACAAGCATTCTATCCAATCTTATAAAACATAGGTAATCGTAGCTAAAACAAAGACTAGTTGATAAGAGACAAAGAACAGAGTTCTATTCATGCTAACCTTCTAAAGATATACATTAAATAACCTTGTTGCCGTCCTAAAGCCAATTCTACAGAAGCCTATTGTTATTTGTCACGTCTACTGCTTGGGAAACTTTTCTGCTTGCATGGAAAACTTTTTCTGCTTGCATGGGAAACTTTTCTGCAATGCTAACAAAACTCCAGTCTAAGGCCTACATACTTCTTTGTAACCATTTCTTAAAAATCCTCTAACCTTATGGATTCCAACATTTCCCCCTCTCTGTTTGACCCAGAAGCTTTCATTTTCTTGTCGCTTGCTATTTGCGTTTCATAGCTCTATTGCAAAATTTCTGCTTATTATCTGCTGAAGACCTATTTTCACTTAACTGAAGCATTGCTATATTATGGCACAGCAACTTAATGCTGTGAAGACCCAATCCCTGAAAGAGAGATATGAATCACGTTTGGCAACAGTCACAAGGCATCGTTCAAAAAACTCTGGTCGATTCCAAGGCCTTAATTCAAAACCTTCGTTCATGTCAATACCCTCATCTACTGCTTTCGTGAGATTTCGTACACTCTCTGTGCTTCTACTTCCTAATTCTCCTGCTTGAATGACAAAAACTTCTCGGGCTGTTTTGTTCATCATTCGCCGAAGACAACAGAGTATACAAGGTGCCACTATCAATATCAGTATTAGAACACCTAATATGTAAAGACCTATCTTGCAAAGTTGCCTTAGCCAAGGTGCAAAACTCCAATTTTGAAACAAATCATCCAACCAGGAACCTCCATCTTCTTTAATTTGGGCTGTCAGATCCTTTAATTTTTGAATGCTTTTGTGAATGGATTCAGAACGATCAGACAAATTCATACAACACAATCCTTCAAATTCCTCACAACCATGTCCTTGTGCCAGTAAAAGAAAATCAATGGCTGCTCTGTTTTGAAGAGTAGCATGTCTAATACTATCAACATCGGTCAACATATCACTGATTGCGGAGGATGTGGCATTAGCTTGTTTGCTCAGCCAACATCCAACTCGATCTAATTGTCTCAATGCCACAGCTGAAGCCAATTGGGGTAGAAATATACCTGCTGAAAGCCTTCTGGCGGCATTCCAAGGCATAAAATCACTCTGACAGTTCTCATCATAATGAGGAACAGCTCTTGTTTTCCTTTGTTTCTTTTTCATCACTGCTTTGGCAGTGGGGGCAATTATGGTAAGCATACCAATGCTACAAGGGCCACCTTCAAGGTGGGCTGGAATGCCTTGCCAACCTCTGTCTCCGCAAATGATCCAATACCCTTTTGGCAATTGCCGTGGATATTGGTCCGTCTCCAGAAACACATCCCAACTGTTTGAAACATTTGCTGCCCTGAGAAGTTTTTTCGAACAAATGTTCCAATTGAAGGAAGGACTGTTTCCATTGTCAATTCCACCTGGTTTACCATTGGATTCTTTTCTGACCAAAGGAAACTCTTTCACTGGCACACCAACCAAACAGGTTGAGAAAGGCTTTTCTGGTTCCGAATTAGACAGACATATAGTATCCGATCTGGCAGCCTTGGCTAAGGTCACCCAAACATGGTTTTCGGTTGATCCACAGGCAAATCTGCACGACAAAAAACAATTAACATCAAGCAAAACAAGTATACCATTTGATTCTGCCCCATCTCTTTCAAGAACTAAGTTTTGGCAGAATTCTTTCTAAACAAAAACAATAACCTAAATTTTCAGCCAAAAATTAGCTTTGTTAAACAAACATTCAGCATTCAATTCGTATACTCATAAATAACATTGGCACAAAATCAGAGTTCATGGGTTCCACCGATGCACAAAGAACGTCAGGCCCAAGAGGCGTCAGGCGAGACCCGGGATCCTTCCATTCGGTCCACGTCTGCGTACTCGCTTCCTCAGTTCTAGGCTCGACAACAGGTTCTGAAGTGCGATACGGTTTGACGTTTTTGGCAGGAACCCACTTAATTCTTCCAGCACCTGTGGAAATAGAAGCATACCCTTTGCCCCACGTTATTAATTGAAACGGGCCTTCCATCTGTCCAGAGTCAGGGTTTCTAATTAGAAGAGGAGGATGTTCTTTCAGTTTTGCCTGTGTGCTATTTGAAAAGTGTCTAAAGATTGGTGGATCTGGTTCTGTACTTGAACTATTTAGAAAATTAAAACCATACAAAGCCTTACTCAGTCTCATCTGTGGGGTGATTTCCGTTCCCCCTCTCTGTTGATCTAATATGCGTTTTAAGGTTTGATGTGTTCTTTCAATGATTGCTTGGCTTGTGGGAGAGTGGGGAATACCAAAAATGTGTCGAACACCCCATTCATTTAAAAATGTGGCCAATTTTTGAGATATGTATGCGGGACCATTGTCAGTTTTTACTTCTTGGGGTATACCCAATGAAGCAAAAGCTTGCAGGAAATGATGACAGGCATGGCTGCCAGTTTCACCTGTGTGAAGGGAAGCAAAAACTGCACCAGAGAATGTGTCTATGGAAACATGAATATTTTTAAATTTACCAAAAGAAGGCTATTTAGTAACACCTGTTTGCCACAACTGTAGGCTTTGTAAGCCTTGGGGGTTGATTGCTCCTGTAGAAACAGGAGGTTGTACCAATTGACAGTCAGGGCAAGTATGAATGATAGCTTTAGCTTGACTTTTAGTGATTTGGAACATTCGCATGAGTGCTTGTGCATTTTGGTGGAAAAAGGCATGACTCAATTTTGCTTGTTCAAAAATATTTGGCAATGTGTTAGAAATGACCATTGTCAGCTTGTCCGCTCTTGCATTTCCTTCCACTAAAAATCCAGGAAGTGAAGAATGCGCCCTAATGTGAGAAACAAAATATGGATTAGTTCTATATTGCAAAGTTATAAAAAGACATGAAAGCCAACGATGTAAGTTTCATTACTAACATCCTTTAAAATGGAACCTTCTATTCTCCTGACTACATTAGCAACATAAGCAGAATCTGTGACCAAATTAAAAGGCTGAGGAAACAGCTGAAAAGCTCAAACTACTGCAGCAAGCTCAACAATTTGAGGGGATCCCTCTACTGTTTGAATATCAGATTCCCAAACATCAGTCTTTTGATTAAACCAAGTCACAACGGACTTGTGGCTTTTACCAGAGCCATCAGTGAAGAGAGTCACAGCATGTAAAGGTTCTTCACTTAATTTAGGTTTTTCTCTGAAACTCAATTTTGCTTGCAGTAGTTTGTGAGCTGGATAGTGTATGGAACAAACACCTGGAAAACCTAAGAATGCATATTGTAAATCATCAGAATTTTGCATTGCCCAATTGAAATAATCATTTTTCAATGGCAAATAGATAACTGAACATTCTTGACCTGCCAAAGTTAACAATCTGGTTCTAGCCTTAATTATAATATATGCAATCATTTCTAAAACTGAGCAAATGGTCTTTGAAAACCTGTAGGGAGGAAAAACCCATTCCATTATTAACAAAGGATCTTGTTCTGTGGCATCCCACTGGAAAATGAGACCACAAAGCTGCATCTTCTCTCCTAAGATTGCAAGAAAGAAAGGATTTTCAGGAACGCAGCGATGAGCTTGTCTTTTGTGAAGAGCTTCTGTGACTTTGTCGAGAGCAGCACGAGCTTCAGGGGTTAAAGTTCTTGGCGAAGTGATGTCGCAACTTCCTCTCAGCAAATGGAAGAGCGGACTCAGTTCATCATTGGTGATTCCCAGCATCGGTCTGACCCAGTTGATTTCTCCTAGAAGTTGTTGTAACTCTTGTAGGTTGTTGACTCTGGTTCGGATCTGAATTTTCTGTGGAATTATTGTTGTCTTCCATCGTCTTCCATCATCTTCCATCCCAGGTACTTCTAAGGTGAAACTTGTTGAATTTTCGTTGCAGAGATTTCAAGTCCAGCTTTTTGAATTTCAGCAACAACACAGTCGCCAGTTTCTTCCATCTCTTCCTTTCAAAGGACTCCACCCTTAAAGCCAATTTTTCTTTCTCTGTATCTATAGATTGACAAACACCAGAACAACCATGTTTTTGCTTAACTGAAAAAGAGTTCCCCGGAACCACAATTTCCCGAGTGGAAGAAGCCACCTCAGCCTCCACCCCAGGCCCAACAGAATCCAATTCAGGTTTCAGTGTCCCTGCACAAACAATTTTAGGAAGTACAGTCACTTTTTCATTTCCATCTTTTACACACTTTGTTCCATCCCCCTTACAAGAGTCACATATTTTTACATTAACAGAACAACGCGAAGAAAAGTCCAAAAGAGTCTCATTTTTTCCCAGAGAGAGAGAAGAAAGATTTTGTTCAACAGAGTTCAAAGCAATACTTTCAGCATTTGCAACAACACTTGTAACATTCTCCGATACTCACACAGTCTCCGGTTTACTGGAATTTAATGAGACAGAACCAGAAGCTTTGTTTTCTGAGTCCAAGTTGATCTTATTATTATCAGTTTGTTTAAAACAGTGCTCCAACAGTGCTCTACAAACCGGCATAAGTTCTCTTAAGCTTTCATCTTTTTTGAGAGAGACTAGTTTATAGATTCTCCAGTTTATCTGATCCCCAAAATGAAAAGTAAAAGCAGACTGCAGATTTAAATCTTGCGTATTCGCTTTAACCCAGATAAGTAAGTTTTTAAGCTCAGTTTTTGAAATTTCAGAGTGACCTTTTTCTTGTAACATTGTCTCTAATTGATGAAAAACATCCCATTCAAATTTTGATAAATTCGTTCCCATTTTTGTGTTCTTTTAATAATTTTCTTTTTCGCTATTTTGCCTCCCAACGTCACCCAAGCGCTCTCCCGAGATAAGTTACTTACAATTTTCTTGGCTTCGGCGGGAGAGATGATACAGTGTGCTCCTTGTTAACACTTGGGTCTCCGCAGCTGGTACTTCCACGATTTTTCTTTGTTTTTCTTCTATTCTACGTCCTCACACGAGGCACCAATATGCGGGGGACGGGACAGGTATAAGTCCAATGGTGTCAGGAGCCCACGCCTTAAAAAAGGAACCCACTAGGTCGCGGCAAAATATCCAAATATGGATAACATGGTAACCAGACCAGTGAAGAGATTTTTGCTTTTATTTCCAGCACATCAGTCTCAAAATACAAAATGGAGACATGACAGCTCACTGATCCACACCAAAATATGTCTCCTTCAACAGGGCTCATACAGCAATACATAAAATCATCTCAGACTAGAATTCAGCCAATCAGACACAGAAAACAGATCTTGACAAGAATTCTATCCAATCTTATAAAACATAGGTAATCGTAGCTAAAACAAAGACTAGTTGATAAGAGACAAAGAACAGAGTTCTATTCATGCTAACCTTCTAAAGATATACATTAAATAATCTTGTTGCCGTCCTAAAGCCAATTCTACAGAAGCCTATTGTTATTTGTCACGTCTACTGCTTGGGAAACTTTTCTGCTTGCATGGAAAACTTTTTCTGCTTGCATGGGAAACTTTTCTGCAATGCTAACAAAACTCCAGTCTAAGGCCTACATACTTCTTTGTAACCATTTCTTAAAAATCCTCTAACCTTATGGATTCCAACATTTCCCCCTCTCTGTTTGACCCAGAAGCTTTCATTTTCTTGTCGCTTGCTATTTGCGTTTCATAGCTCTATTGCAAAATTTCTGCTTATTATCTGCTGAAGACCTATTTTCACTAAACTGAAGCATTGCTATATTACGGCACAGCAACTTAATGCTGTGAAGACCCAATCCCTGAAAGAGAGATATGAATCACGTTTGGCAACAGTCACAAGGCATCGTTCAAAAAACTCTGGTCGATTCCAAGGCCTTAATTCAAAACCTTCGTTCATGTCAATACCCTCATCTACTGCTTTCGTGAGATTTCGTACACTCTCTGTGCTTCTACTTCCTAGTTCTCCTGCTTGAATGACAAAAACTTCTCGGGCTGTTTTGTTCATCATTCGCCGAAGACAACAGAGTATACAAGGTGCCACTATCAATATCAGTATTAGAACACCTAATATGTAAAGACCTATCTTGCAAAGTTGCCTTAGCCAAGGTGCAAAACTCCAATTTTGAAACAAATCATCCAACCAGGAACCTCCATCTTCTTTAATTTGGGCTGTCAGATCCTTTAACTTTTGAATGCTTTTGTGAATGGATTCAGAACGATCAGACAAATTCATACAACCCAATCCTTCAAATTCCTCACAACCATGTCCTTCTGCCAGTAAGAGAAAATCAATGGCTGCTCTGTTTTGAAGAGTAGCATGTCTAATACTATCAACATCGGTCAACATATCACTGATTGCGGAGGATGTGGCATTAGCTTGTTTGCTCAGCCAACATCCAACTCGATCTAATTGTCTCAATGCCACAGCTGAAGCCAATTGGGGTAGAAATATACCTGCTGAAAGCCTTCTGGTGGCATTCCAAGGCATAAAATCACTCTGACAGTTCTCATCATAATGAGGAACAGCTCTTGTTTTCCTTTGTTTCTTTTTCATCACTGCTTTGGCAGTGGGGGCAATTATGGTAAGCATACCAATGCTACAAGGGCCACCTTCAAGGTGGGCTGGAATGCCTTGCCAACCTCTGTCTCCGCAAATGATCCAATACCCTTTTGGCAATTGCCGTGGATATTGGTCCGTCTCCAGAAACACATCCCAACTGTTTGAAACATTTGCTGCCCTGAGAAGTTTTTTCGAACAAATGTTCCAATTGAAGGAAGGACTGTTTCCATTGTCAATTCCACCTGGTTTACCATTGGATTCTTTTCTGACCAAAGGAAACTCTTTCACTGGCACACCAACCAAACAGGTTGAGAAAGGCTTTTCTGGTTCCGAATTCGACAGACATATAGTATCCGATCCGGCAGCCTTGGCTAAGGTCACCCAAACACTCGTTTTCGGTTGATCCACAGGCAAATCTGCACGACAAAAAACAATTAAAATCAAGCAAAACAAGTATACCATTTGATTCTGCCCCATCTCTTTCAAGAACTAAGTTTTGGCAGAATTCTTTCTAAACAAAAACAATAACCTAAATTTTCAGCCAAAAATTAGCTTTGTTAAACAAACATTCAGCATTCAATTCGTATACTCATAAATAACATTGGCACAAAATCAGAGTTCATGGGTTCCACCGATGCACAAAGAACGTCAGGCACAAGAGGCGTCAGGCGAGACCCGGGATCCTTCCATTCGGTCCACGTCTGCGTACTCGCTTCCTCAGTTCTAGGCTCGACAACAGGTTCTGAAGTGCGATACGGTTTGACGTTTTTGGCAGGAACCCACTTAATTCTTCCAGCACCTGTGGAAATAGAAGCATACCCTTTGCCCCACGTTATTAATTGAAACGGGCCTTCCATCTGTCCAGAGTCAGGGCTTCTAATTAGAAGAGGAGGATGTTCTTTCAGTTTTGCCTGTGTGCTATTTGAAAAGTGTCTAAAGATTGGTGGATCTGGTTCTGTACTTGAACTATTTAGAAAATTAAAACCATACAAAGCCTTACTCAGTCTCATCTGTGGGGTGATTTCCGTTCCCCCTCTCTGTTGATCTAATATGCGTTTTAAGGTTTGATGTGTTCTTTCAATGATTGCTTGGCTTGTGGGAGAGTGGGGAATACCAAAAATGTGTCGAACACCCCATTCATTTAAAAATGTGGCCAATTTTTGAGATATGTATGCGGGACCATTGTCAGTTTTTACTTCTTAGGGTCTATCTAATTAAGCAAAAGCTTGCAGGAAATGATGACAGGCATGGCTGCCAGTTTCACCTGTGTGAAGGGAAGCAAAAACTGCACCAGAGAACGTGTCTATGGAAACATGAATATTTTTAAATTTACCAAAAGAAGGCTATTTAGTAACACCTGTTTGCCACAACTGTAGGCTTTGTAAGCCTCGGGGGTTGATTGCTCCTGTAGAAACAGGAGGTTGTACCAATTGACAGTCAGGGCAAGTATGAATGATAGCTTTAGCTTGACTTTTAGTGATTTGGAACATTCGCATGAGTGCTTGTGCATTTTGGTGGAAAAAGGCATGACTCAATTTTGCTTGTTCAAAAATATTTGGCAATGTGTTAGAAATGACCATTGTCAGCTTGTCCGCTCTTGCATTTCCTTCCACTAAAAATCCAGGAAGTGAAGAATGCGCCCTAATGTGAGAAACAAAATATGGATTAGTTCTATATTGCAAAGTTATAAAAAGACATGAAAGCCAACGATGTAAGTTTCATTACTAACATCCTTTAAAATGGAACCTTCTATTCTCCTGACTACATTAGCAACATAAGCAGAATCTGTGACCAAATTAAAAGGCTGAGGAAACAGCTGAAAAGCTCAAACTACTGCAGCAAGCTCAACAATTTGAGGGGATCCCTCTACTGTTTGAATATCAGATTCCCAAACATCAGTCTTTTGATTAAACCAAGTCACAACGGACTTGTGGCTTTTACCAGAGCCATCAGTGAAGAGAGTCACAGCATGTAAAGGTTCTTCACTTAATTTAGGTTTTTCTCTGAAACTCAATTTTGCTTGCAGTAGTTTGTGAGCTGGATAGTGTATGGAACAAACACCTGGAAAACCTAAGAATGCATATTGTAAATCATCAGAATTTTGCATTGCCCAATTGAAATAATCATTTTTCAATGGCAAATAGATAACTGAACATTCTTGACCTGCCAAAGTTAACAATCTGGTTCTAGCCTTAATTATAATATATGCAATCATTTCTAAAACTGAGCAAATGGTCTTTGAAAACCTGTAGGGAGGAAAAACCCATTCCATTATTAACAAAGGATCTTGTTCTGTGGCATCCCACTGGAAAATGAGACCACAAAGCTGCATCTTCTCTCCTAAGATTGCAAGAAAGAAAGGATTTTCAGGAACGCAGCGATGAGCTTGTCTTTTGTGAAGAGCTTCTGTGACTTTGTCGAGAGCAGCACGAGCTTCAGGGGTTAAAGTTCTTGGCGAAGTGATGTCGCAACTTCCTCTCAGCAAATGGAAGAGCGGACTCAGTTCATCATTGGTGATTCCCAGCATCGGTCTGACCCAGTTGATTTCTCCTAGAAGTTGTTGTAACTCTTGTAGGTTGTTGACTCTGGTTCGGATCTGAATTTTCTGTGGAATTATTGTTGTCTTCCATCGTCTTCCATCATCTTCCATCCCAGGTACTTCTAAGGTGAAACTTGTTGAATTTTCGTTGCAGAGATTTCAAGTCCAGCTTTTTGAATTTCAGCAACAACACAGTCGCGAGTTTCTTCCATCTCTTCCTTTCAAAGGACTCCACCCTTAAAGCCAATTTTTCTTTCTCTGTATCTATAGATTGACAAACACCAGAACAACCATGTTTTTGCTTAAGTGAAAAAGAGTTCCCCGGAACCACAATTTCCCGAGTGGAAGAAGCCACCTCAGCCTCCACCCCAGGCCCAACAGAATCCAATTCAGGTTTCAGTGTCCCTGCACAAACAATTTTAGGAAGTACAGTCACTTTTTCATTTCCATCTTTTACACACTTTGTTCCATCCCCCTTACAAGAGTCACATATTTTTACATTAACAGAACAACGCGAAGAAAAGTCCAAAAGAGTCTCATTTTTTCCCAGAGAGAGAGAAGAAAGATTTTGTTCAACAGAGTTCAAAGCAATACTTTCAGCATTTGCAACAACACTTGTAACATTCTCCGATACTCACACAGTCTCCGGTTTACTGGAATTTAATGAGACAGAACCAGAAGCTTTGTTTTCTGAGTCCAAGTTGATCTTATTATTATCAGTTTGTTTAAAACAGTGCTCCAACAGTGCTCTACAAACCGGCATAAGTTCTCTTAAGCTTTCATCTTTTTTGAGAGAGACTAGTTTATAGATTCTCCAGTTTATCTGATCCCCAAAATGAAAAGTAAAAGCAGACTGCAGATTTAAATCTTGCGTATTCGCTTTAACCCAGATAAGTAAGTTTTTAAGCTCAGTTTTTGAAATTTCAGAGTGACCTTTTTCTTGTAACATTGTCTCTAATTGATGAAAAACATCCCATTCAAATTTTGATAAATTCGTTCCCATTTTTGTGTTCTTTTAATAATTTTCTTTTTCGCTATTTTGCCTCCCAACGTCACCCAAGCGCTCTCCCGAGATAAGTTACTTACAATTTTCTTGGCTTCGGCGGGAGAGATGATACAGTGTGCTCCTTGTTAACACTTGGGTCTCCGCAGCTGGTACTTCCACGATTTTTCTTTGTTTTTCTTCTATTCTACGTCCTCACACGAGGCACCAATATGCGGGGGACGGGACAGGTATAAGTCCAATGGTGTCAGGAGCCCACGCCTTAAAAAAGGAACCCACTAGGCCGCGGCAAAATATCCAAATATGGATAACATGGTAACCAGACCAGTGAAGAGATTTTTGCTTTTATTTCCAGCACATCAGTCTCAAAATACAAAATGGAGACATGACAGCTCACTGATCCACACCAAAATATGTCTCCTTCAACAGGGCTCATACAGCAATACATAAAATCATCTCAGACTAGAATTCAGCCAATCAGACACAGAAAACAGATCTTGACAAGAATTCTATCCAATCTTATAAAACATAGGTAATCGTAGCTAAAACAAAGACTAGTTGATAAGAGACAAAGCACAGAGTTCTATTCATGCTAACCTTCTAAAGATATACATTAAATAATCTTGTTGCCGTCCTAAAGCCAATTCTACAGAAGCCTATTGTTATTTGTCACGTCTACTGCTTGGGAAACTTTTCTGCTTGCATGGAAAACTTTTTCTGCTTGCATGGGAAACTTTTCTGCAATGCTAACAAAACTCCAGTCTAAGGCCTACATACTTCTTTGTAACCATTTCTTAAAAATCCTCTAACCTTATGGATTCCAACATTTCCCCCTCTCTGTTTGACCCAGAAGCTTTCATTTTCTTGTCGCTTGCTATTTGCGTTTCATAGCTCTATTGCAAAATTTCTGCTTATTATCTGCTGAAGACCTATTTTCACTAAACTGAAGCATTGCTATATTACGGCACAGCAACTTAATGCTGTGAAGACCCAATCCCTGAAAGAGAGATATGAATCACGTTTGGCAACAGTCACAAGGCATCGTTCAAAAAACTCTGGTCGATTCCAAGGCCTTAATTCAAAACCTTCGTTCATGTCAATACCCTCATCTACTGCTTTCGTGAGATTTCGTACACTCTCTGTGCTTCTACTTCCTAGTTCTCCTGCTTGAATGACAAAAACTTCTCGGGCTGTTTTGTTCATCATTCGCCGAAGACAACAGAGTATACAAGGTGCCACTATCAATATCAGTATTAGAACACCTAATATGTAAAGACCTATCTTGCAAAGTTGCCTTAGCCAAGGTGCAAAACTCCAATTTTGAAACAAATCATCCAACCAGGAACCTCCATCTTCTTTAATTTGGGCTGTCAGATCCTTTAACTTTTGAATGCTTTTGTGAATGGATTCAGAACGATCAGACAAATTCATACAACCCAATCCTTCAAATTCCTCACAACCATGTCCTTCTGCCAGTAAGAGAAAATCAATGGCTGCTCTGTTTTGAAGAGTAGCATGTCTAATACTATCAACATCGGTCAACATATCACTGATTGCGGAGGATGTGGCATTAGCTTGTTTGCTCAGCCAACATCCAACTCGATCTAATTGTCTCAATGCCACAGCTGAAGCCAATTGGGGTAGAAATATACCTGCTGAAAGCCTTCTGGTGGCATTCCAAGGCATAAAATCACTCTGACAGTTCTCATCATAATGAGGAACAGCTCTTGTTTTCCTTTGTTTCTTTTTCATCACTGCTTTGGCAGTGGGGGCAATTATGGTAAGCATACCAATGCTACAAGGGCCACCTTCAAGGTGGGCTGGAATGCCTTGCCAACCTCTGTCTCCGCAAATGATCCAATACCCTTTTGGCAATTGCCGTGGATATTGGTCCGTCTCCAGAAACACATCCCAACTGTTTGAAACATTTGCTGCCCTGAGAAGTTTTTTCGAACAAATGTTCCAATTGAAGGAAGGACTGTTTCCATTGTCAATTCCACCTGGTTTACCATTGGATTCTTTTCTGACCAAAGGAAACTCTTTCACTGGCACACCAACCAAACAGGTTGAGAAAGGCTTTTCTGGTTCCGAATTAGACAGGCATATAGTATCCGATCCGGCAGCCTTGGCTAAGGTCACCCAAACACTCGTTTTCGGTTGATCCACAGGCAAATCTGCACGACAACAAACAATTAAAATCAAGCAAAACAAGTATACCATTTGATTCTGCCCCATCTCTTTCAAGAACTAAGTTTTGGCAGAATTCTTTCTAAACAAAAACAATAACCTAAATTTTCAGCCAAAAATTAGCTTTGTTAAACAAACATTCAGCATTCAATTCGTATACTCATAAATAACATTGGCACAAAATCAGAGTTCATGGGTTCCACCGATGCACAAAGAACGTCAGGCACAAGAGGCGTCAGGCGAGACCCGGGATCCTTCCATTCGGTCCACGTCTGCGTACTCGCTTCCTCAGTTCTAGGCTCGACAACAGGTTCTGAAGTGCGATACGGTTTGACGTTTTTGGCAGGAACCCACTTAATTCTTCCAGCACCTGTGGAAATAGAAGCATACCCTTTGCCCCACGTTATTAATTGAAACGGGCCTTCCATCTGTCCAGAGTCAGGGTTTCTAATTAGAAGAGGAGGATGTTCTTTCAGTTTTGCCTGTGTGCTATTTGAAAAGTGTCTAAAGATTGGTGGATCTGGTTCTGTACTTGAACTATTTAGAAAATTAAAACCATACAAAGCCTTACTCAGTCTCATCTGTGGGGTGATTTCCGTTCCCCCTCTCTGTTGATCTAATATGCGTTTTAAGGTTTGATGTGTTCTTTCAATGATTGCTTGGCTTGTGGGAGAGTGGGGAATACCAAAAATGTGTCGAACACCCCATTCATTTAAAAATGTGGCCAATTTTTGAGATATGTATGCGGGACCATTGTCAGTTTTTACTTCTTGGGGTCTATCCAATGAAGCAAAAGCTTGCAGGAAATGATGACAGGCATGGCTGCCAGTTTCACCTGTGTGAAGGGAAGCAAAAACTGCACCAGAGAACGTGTCTATGGAAACATGAATATTTTTAAATTTACCAAAAGAAGGCTATTTAGTAACACCTGTTTGCCACAACTGTAGGCTTTGTAAGCCTCGGGGGTTGATTGCTCCTGTAGAAACAGGAGGTTGTACCAATTGACAGTCAGGGCAAGTATGAATGATAGCTTTAGCTTGACTTTTAGTGATTTGGAACATTCGCATGAGTGCTTGTGCATTTTGGTGGAAAAAGGCATGACTCAATTTTGCTTGTTCAAAAATATTTGGCAATGTGTTAGAAATGACCATTGTCAGCTTGTCCGCTCTTGCATTTCCTTCCACTAAAAATCCAGGAAGTGAAGAATGCGCCCTAATGTGAGAAACAAAATATGGATTAGTTCTATATTGCAAAGTTATAAAAAGACATGAAAGCCAACGATGTAAGTTTCATTACTAACATCCTTTAAAATGGAACCTTCTATTCTCCTGACTACATTAGCAACATAAGCAGAATCTGTGACCAAATTAAAAGGCTGAGGAAACAGCTGAAAAGCTCAAACTACTGCAGCAAGCTCAACAATTTGAGGGGATCCCTCTACTGTTTGAATATCAGATTCCCAAACATCAGTCTTTTGATTAAACCAAGTCACAACGGACTTGTGGCTTTTACCAGAGCCATCAGTGAAGAGAGTCACAGCATGTAAAGGTTCTTCACTTAATTTAGGTTTTTCTCTGAAACTCAATTTTGCTTGCAGTAGTTTGTGAGCTGGATAGTGTATGGAACAAACACCTGGAAAACCTAAGAATGCATATTGTAAATCATCAGAATTTTGCATTGCCCAATTGAAATAATCATTTTTCAATGGCAAATAGATAACTGAAAATTCTTGACCTGCCAAAGTTAACAATCTGGTTCTAGCCTTAATTATAATGTATGCAATCATTTCTAAAACTGAGCAAATGGTCTTTGAAAACCTGTAGGGAGGAAAAACCCATTCCATTATTAACAAAGGATCTTGTTCTGTGGCATCCCACTGGAAAATGAGACCACAAAGCTGCATCTTCTCTCCTAAGATTGCAAGAAAGAAAGGATTTTCAGGAACGCAGCGATGAGCTTGTCTTTTTTGAAGAGCTTCTGTGACTTTGTCGAGAGCAGCACGAGCTTCAGGGGTTAAAGTTCTTGGCGAAGTGATGTCGCAACTTCCTCTCAGCAAATGGAAGAGCGGACTCAGTTCATCATTGGTGATTCCCAGCATCGGTCTGACCCAGTTGATTTCTCCTAGAAGTTGTTGTAACTCTTGTAGGTTGTTGACTCTGGTTCGGATCTGAATTTTCTGTGGTATTATTGTCGTCTTCCATCGTCTTCCATCATCTTCCATCCCAGGTACTTCTAAGGTGAAACTTGTTGAATTTTCGTTGCAGAGATTTCAAGTCCAGCTTTTTGAATTTCAGCAACAACACAGTCGCGAGTTTCTTCCATCTCTTCCTTTCAAAGGACTCCACCCTTAAAGCCAATTTTTCTTTCTCTGTATCTATAGATTGACAAACACCAGAACAACCATGTTTTTGCTTAACTGAAAAAGAGTTCCCCGGAACCACAATTTCCCGAGTGGAAGAAGCCACCTCAGCCTCCACCCCAGGCCCAACAGAATCCAATTCAGGTTTCAGTGTCCCTGCACAAACAACTTTTTCATTTCCATCTTTTACACACTTTGTTCCATCCCCCTTACAAGAGTCACATATTTTTACATTAACAGAACAACGCGAAGAAAAGTCCAAAAGAGTCTCATTTTTTCCCAGAGAGAGAGAAGAAAGATTTTGTTCAACAGCGTTCAAAGCAATACTTTCAGCATTTGCAACAACACTTGTAACATTCTCCGATACTCACACAGTCTCCGGTTTACTGGAATTTAATGAGACAGAACCAGAAGCTTTGTTTTCTGAGTCCAAGTTGATCTTATTATTATCAGTTTGTTTAAAACAGTGCTCCAACAGCGCTCTACAAACCGGCATAAGTTCTCTTAAGCTTTCATCTTTTTTGAGAGAGACTAGTTTATAGATTCTCCAGTTTATCTGATCCCAAAAATGAAAAGTAAAAGCAGACTGCAGATTTAAATCTTGCGTATTCACTTTAACCCAGATAAGTAAGTTTTTAAGCTCAGTTTTTGAAATTTCAGAGTGACCTTTTTCTTGTAACATTGTCTCTAATTGATGAAAAACATCCCATTCAACTTTTGATAAATTCGTTCCCATTTTTGTGTTCTTTTAATAATTTTCTTTTTCGCTATTTTGCCTCCCAACGTCACCCAAGCGCTCTCCCGAGATAAGTTACTTACAATTTTCTTGGCTTCGGCGGGAGAGATGATACAGTGTGCTCCTTGTTAACACTTGGGTCTCCGCAGCTGGTACTTCCACGATTTTTCTTTGTTTTTCTTCTATTCTACGTCCTCACACGAGGCACCAATATGCGGGGGACGGGACAGGTATAAGTCCAATAGTGTCAGGAGCCCACGCCTTATAAAAGGAACCCACTAGGTCGTGGTAAAATATCCAAATATGGATAACATGGTAACCAGACCAGTGAAGAGATTTTTGCTTTTATTTCCAGCACATCAGTCTCAAAATACAAAATGGAGACATGACAGCTCACTGATCCACACCAAAAAATGTCTCCTTCAACAGGGCTCATACAGCAATACATAAAATCATCTCAGACTAGAATTCAGCCAATCAGACACAGAAAACACATCTTGACAAGCATTCTATCCAATCTTATAAAACATAGGTAATCGTAGCTAAAACAAAGACTAGTTGATAAGAGACAAAGAACAGAGTTCTATTCATGCTAACCTTCTAAAGATATACATTAAATAACCTTGTTGCCATCCTAAAGCCAATTCTACAGAAGCCTATTGTTATTTGTCACGTCTACTGCTTGGGAAACTTTTCTGCTTGCATGGAAAACTTTTTCTGCTTGCATGGGAAACTTTTCTGCAATGCTAACAAAACTCCTGTCTAAGGCCTACATACTTCTTTGTAACCATTTCTTAAAAATACTCTAACCTTATGGATTCCAACATTTCCCCCTCTCTGTTTGACCCAGAAGCTTTCATTTTCTTGTCGCTTGCTATTTGCGTTTCATAGCTCTATTGCAAAATTTCTGCTTATTATCTGCTGAAGACCTATTTTCACTAAACTGAAGCATTGCTATATTACGGCACAGCAACTTAATGCTGTGAAGACCCAATCCCTGAAAGAGAGATATGAATCACGTTTGGCAACAGTCACAAGGCATCGTTCAAAAAACTCTGGTCGATTCCAAGGCCTTAATTCAAAACCTTCGTTCATGTCAATACCCTCATCTACTGCTTTCATGAGATTTCATACACTCTCTGTGCTTCTACTTCCTAGTTCTCCTGCTTGAATGACAAAAACTTCTCGGGCTGTTTTGTTCATCATTCGCCGAACACAACAGAGTATACAAGGTGCCACTATCAATATCAGTATTAGAACACCTAATATGTAAAGACCTATCTTGCAAAGTTGCCTTGGCCAAGGTGCAAAACTCCAATTTTGAAACAAATCATCCAACCAGGAACCTCCATCTTCTTTAATTTGGGCTGTCAGATCCTTTAATTTTTGAATGCTTTTGTGAATGGATTCAGAACGATCAGACAAATTCATACAACACAATCCTTCAAATTCCTCACAACCATGTCCTTGTGCCAGAAAAAGAAAATCAATGGCTGCTCTGTTTTGAAGAGTAGCATGTCTAATACTATCAACATCGGTCAACATATCACTGATTGCGGAGGATGTGGCATTAGCTTGTTTGCTCAGCCAACATCCAACTCGATCTAATTGTCTCAATGCCACAGCTGAAGCCAATTGGGGTAGAAATATACCTGCTGAAAGCCTTCTGGCGGCATTCCAAGGCATAAAATCACTCTGACAGTTCTCATCATAATGAGGAACAGCTCTTGTTTTCCTTTGTTTCTTTTTCATCACTGCTTTGGCAGTGGGGGCAATTATGGTAAGCATACCAATGCTACAAGGGCCACCTTCAAGGTGGGCTGGAATGCCTTGCCAACCTCTGTCTCCGCAAATGATCCAATACCCTTTTGGCAATTGCCGTGGATATTGGTCCGTCTCCAGAAACACATCCCAACTGTTTGAAACATTTGCTGCCCTGAGAAGTTTTTTCGAACAAATGTTCCAATTGAAGGAAGGACTGTTTCCATTGTCAATTCCACCTGGTTTACCATTGGATTCTTTTCTGACCAAAGGAAACTCTTTCACTGGCACACCAACCAAACAGGTTGAGAAAGGCTTTTCTGGTTCCGAATTAGACAGACATATAGTATCCGATCCGGCAGCCTTGGCTAAGGTCACCCAAACACTCGTTTTCGGTTGATCCACAGGCAAATCTGCACGACAAAAAACAATTAAAATCAAGCAAAACAAGTATACCATTTGATTCTGCCCCATCTCTTTCAAGAACTAAGTTTTGGCAGAATTCTTTCTAAACAAAAACAATAACCTAAATTTTCAGCCAAAAATTTGCTTCGTTAGACAAACATTCAGCATTCAATTCGTATACTCATAAATAACATTGGCACAAAATCAGAGTTCATGGGTTCCACCGATGCACAAAGAACGTCAGGCACAAGAGGCGTCAGGCGAGACCCGGGATCCTTCCATTCGGTCCACGTCTGTGTACTCGCTTCCTCAGTTCTAGGCTCGACAACAGGTTCTGAAGTGCGATACGGTTTGACGTTTTTGGCAGGAACCCACTTAATTCTTCCAGCACCTGTGGAAATAGAAGCATACCCTTTGCCCCACGTTATTAATTGAAACGGGCCTTCCATCTGTCCAGAGTCAGGGTTTCTAATTAGAAGAGGAGGATGTTCTTTCAGTTTTGCCTGTGTGCTATTTGAAAAGTGTCTAAAGATTGGTGGATCTGGTTCTGTACTTGAACTATTTAGAAAATTAAAACCATACAAAGCCTTACTCAGTCTCATCTGTGGGGTGATTTCCGTTCCCCCTCTCTGTTGATCTAATATGCGTTTTAAGGTTTGATGTGTTCTTTCAATGATTGCTTGGCTTGTGGGAGAGTGGGGAATACCAAAAATGTGTCGAACACCCCATTCATTTAAAAATGTGGCCAATTTTTGAGATATGTATGCGGGACCATTGTCAGTTTTTACTTCTTAGGGTCTATCTAATGAAGCAAAAGCTTGCAGGAAATGATGACAGGCATGGCTGCCAGTTTCACCTGTGTGAAGGGAAGCAAAAACTGCACCAGAGAACGTGTCTATGGAAACATGAATATTTTTAAATTTACCAAAAGAAGGCTATTTAGTAACACCTGTTTGCCACAACTGTAGGCTTTGTAAGCCTCGGGGGTTGATTGCTCCTGTAGAAACAGGAGGTTGTACCAATTGACAGTCAGGGCAAGTATGAATGATAGCTTTAGCTTGACTTTTAGTGATTTGGAACATTCGCATGAGTGCTTGTGCATTTTGGTGGAAAAAGGCATGACTCAATTTTGCTTGTTCAAAAATATTTGGCAATGTGTTAGAAATGACCATTGTCAGCTTGTCCGCTCTTGCATTTCCTTCCACTAAAAATCCAGGAAGTGAAGAATGCGCCCTAATGTGAGAAACAAAATATGGATTAGTTCTATATTGCAAAGTTATAAAAAGACATGAAAGCCAACGATGTAAGTTTCATTACTAACATCCTTTAAAATGGAACCTTCTATTCTCCTGACTACATTAGCAACATAAGCAGAATCTGTGACCAAATTAAAAGGCTGAGGAAACAGCTGAAAAGCTCAAACTACTGCAGCAAGCTCAACAATTTGAGGGGATCCCTCTACTGTTTGAATATCAGATTCCCAAACATCAGTCTTTTGATTAAACCAAGTCACAACGGACTTGTGGCTTTTACCAGAGCCATCAGTGAAGAGAGTCACAGCATGTAAAGGTTCTTCACTTAATTTAGGTTTTTCTCTGAAACTCAATTTTGCTTGCAGTAGTTTGTGAGCTGGATAGTGTATGGAACAAACACCTGGAAAACCTAAGAATGCATATTGTAAATCATCAGAATTTTGCATTGCCCAATTGAAATAATCATTTTTCAATGGCAAATAGATAACTGAACATTCTTGACCTGCCAAAGTTAACAATCTGGTTCTAGCCTTAATTATAATGTATGCAATCATTTCTAAAACTGAGCAAATGGTCTTTGAAAACCTGTAGGGAGGAAAAACCCATTCCATTATTAACAAAGGATCTTGTTCTGTGGCATCCCACTGGAAAATGAGACCACAAAGCTGCATCTTCTCTCCTAAGATTGCAAGAAAGAAAGGATTTTCAGGAACGCAGCGATGAGCTTGTCTTTTTTGAAGAGCTTCTGTGACTTTGTCGAGAGCAGCACGAGCTTCAGGGGTTAAAGTTCTTGGCGAAGTGATGTCGCAACTTCCTCTCAGCAAATGGAAGAGCGGACTCAGTTCATCATTGGTGATTCCCAGCATCGGTCTGACCCAGTTGATTTCTCCTAGAAGTTGTTGTAACTCTTGTAGGTTGTTGACTCTGGTTCGGATCTGAATTTTCTGTGCTATTGTTGTCGTCTTCCATCGTCTTCCATCATCTTCCATCCCAGGTACTTCTAAGGTGAAACTTGTTGAATTTTCGTTGCAGAGATTTCAAGTCCAGCTTTTTGAATTTCAGCAACAACACAGTCGCGAGTTTCTTCCATCTCTTCCTTTCAAAGGACTCCACCCTTAAAGCCAATTTTTCTTTCTCTGTATCTATAGATTGACAAACACCAGAACAACCATGTTTTTGCTTAAGTGAAAAAGAGTTCCCCGGAACCACAATTTCCCGAGTGGAAGCAGCCACCTCAGCCTCCACCCCAGGCCCAACAGAATCCAATTCAGGTTTCAGTGTCCCTGCACAAACAATTTTAGGAAGTACAGTCACTTTTTCATTTCCATCTTTTACACACTTTGTTCCATCCCCCTTACAAGAGTCACATATTTTTACATTAACAGAACAACGCGAAGAAAAGTCCAAAAGAGTCTCATTTTTTCCCAGAGAGAGAGAAGAAAGATTTTGTTCAACAGAGTTCAAAGCAATACTTTCAGCATTTGCAACAACACTTGTAACATTCTCCGATACTCACACAGTCTCCGGTTTACTGGAATTTAATGAGACAGAACCAGAAGCTTTGTTTTCTGAGTCCAAGTTGATCTTATTATTATCAGTTTGTTTAAAACAGTGCTCCAACAGCGCTCTACAAACCGGCATAAGTTCTCTTAAGCTTTCATCTTTTTTGAGAGAGACTAGATTATAGATTCTCCAGTTTATCTGATCCCAAAAATGAAAAGTAAAAGCAGACTGCAGATTTAAATCTTGCGTATTCGCTTTAACCCAGATAAGTAAGTTTTTAAGCTCAGTTTTTGAAATTTCAGAGTGACCTTTTTCTTGTAACATTGTCTCTAATTGATGAAAAACATCCCATTCAACTTTTGATAAATTCGTTCCCATTTTTGTGTTCTTTTAATAATTTTCTTTTTCGCTATTTTGCCTCCCAACGTCACCCAAGCGCTCTCCCAAGATAAGTTACTTACAATTTTCTTGGCTTCGGCGGGAGAGATGATACAGTGTGCTCCTTGTTAACACTTGGGTCTCCGCAGCTGGTACTTCCACGATTTTTCTTTGTTTTTCTTCTATTCTATGTCCTCACACGAGGCACCAATATGCGGGGGACGGGACAGGTATAAGTCCAATAGTGTCAGGAACCCACGCCTTAAAAAAGGAACCCACTAGGCCGCGGCAAAATATCCAAATATGGATAACATGGTAACCAGACCAGTGAAGAGATTTTTGCTTTTATTTCCAGCACATCAGTCTCAAAATACAAAATGGAGACATGACAGCTCACTGATCCACACCAAAAAATGTCTCCTTCAACAGGGCTCATACAGCAATACATAAAATCATCTCAGACTAGAATTCAGCCAATCAGACACAGAAAACACATCTTGACAAGCATTCTATCCAATCTTATAAAACATAGGTAATCGTAGCTAAAACAAAGACTAGTTGATAAGAGACAAAGAACAGAGTTCTATTCATGCTAACCTTCTAAAGATATACATTAAATAACCTTGTTGCCATCCTAAAGCCAGTTCTACAGAAGCCTATTGTTATTTGTCACGTCTACTGCTTGGGAAACTTTTCTGCTTGCATGGAAAACTTTTTCTGCTTGCATGGGAAACTTTTCTGCAATGCTAACAAAACTCCAGTCTAAGGCCTACATACTTCTTTGTAACCATTTCTTAAAAATCCTCTAACCTTATGGATTCCAACATTTCCCCCTCTCTGTTTGACCCAGAAGCTTTCATTTTCTTGTCGCTTGCTATTTGCGTTTCATAGCTCTATTGCAAAATTTCTGCTTATTATCTGCTGAAGACCTATTTTCACTAAACTGAAGCATTGCTATATTACGGCACAGCAACTTAATGCTGTGAAGACCCAATCCCTGAAAGAGAGATATGAATCACGTTTGGCAACAGTCACAAGGCATCGTTCAAAAAACTCTGGTCGATTCCAAGGCCTTAATTCAAAACCTTCGTTCATGTCAATACCCTCATCTACTGCTTTCGTGAGATTTCGTACACTCTCTGTGCTTCTACTTCCTAGTTCTCCTGCTTGAATGACAAAAACTTCTCGGACTGTTTTGTTCATCATTCGCCGAACACAACAGAGTATACAAGGTGCCACTATCAATATCAGTATTAGAACACCTAATATGTAAAGACCTATCTTGCAAAGTTGCCTTAGCCAAGGTGCAAAACTCCAATTTTGAAACAAATCATCCAACCAGGAACCTCCATCTTCTTTAATTTGGGCTGTCAGATCCTTTAATTTTTGAATGCTTTTGTGAATGGATTCAGAACGATCAGACAAATTCATACAACACAATCCTTCAAATTCCTCACAACCATGTCCTTGTGCCAGTAAGAGAAAATCTATGGCTGCTCTGTTTTGAAGAGTAGCATGTCTAATACTATCAACATCGATCAACATATCACTGATTGCGGAGGATGTGGCATTAGCTTGTTTGCTCAGCCAACATCCAACTCGATCTAATTGTCTCGATGCCACAGCTGAAGCCAATTGGGGTAGAAATATACCTGCTGAAAGCCTTCTGGCGGCATTCCAAGGCATAAAATCACTCTGACAGTTCTCATCATAATGAGGGACAGCTCTTGTTTTCCTTTGTTTCTTTTTCATCACTGCTTTGGCAGTGGGGGCAATTATGGTAAGCATACCAATGCTACAAGGGCCACCTTCAAGGTGGGCTGGAATGCCTTGCCAACCTCTGTCTCCGCAAATGATCCAATACCCTTTTGGCAATTGCCGTGGATATTGGTCCGTCTCCAGAAACACATCCCAACTGTTTGAAACATTTGCTGCCCTGAGAAGTTTTTTCGAACAAATGTTCCAATTGAAGGAAGGACTGTTTCCATTGTCAATTCCACCTGGTTTACCATTGGATTCTTTTCTGACCAAAGGAAACTCTTTCACTGGCACACCAACCAAACAGGTTGAGAAAGGCTTTTCTGGTTCCGAATTAGACAGACATATAGTATCCGATCCGGCAGCCTTGGCTAAGGTCACCCAAACACTCGTTTTCGGTTGATCCACAGGCAAATCTGCACGACAAAAAACAATTAAAATCAAGCAAAACAAGTATACCATTTGATTCTGCCCCATCTCTTTCAAGAACTAAGTTTTGGCAGAATTCTTTCTAAACAAAAACAATAACCTAAATTTTCAGCCAAAAATTTGCTTCGTTAGACAAACATTCAGCATTCAATTCGTATACTCATAAATAACATTGGCACAAAATCAGAGTTCATGGGTTCCACCGATGCACAAAGAACGTCAGGCACAAGAGGCGTCAGGCGAGACCCGGGATCCTTCCATTCGGTCCACGTCTGTGTACTCGCTTCCTCAGTTCTAGGCTCGACAACAGGTTCTGAAGTGCGATACGGTTTGACGTTTTTGGCAGGAACCCACTTAATTCTTCCAGCACCTGTGGAAATAGAAGCATACCCTTTGCCCCACGTTATTAATTGAAACGGGCCTTCCATCTGTCCAGAGTCAGGGTTTCTAATTAGAAGAGGAGGATGTTCTTTCAGTTTTGCCTGTGTGCTATTTGAAAAGTGTCTAAAGATTGGTGGATCTGGTTCTGTACTTGAACTATTTAGAAAATTAAAACCATACAAAGCCTTACTCAGTCTCATCTGTGGGGTGATTTCCGTTCCCCCTCTCTGTTGATCTAATATGCGTTTTAAGGTTTGATGTGTTCTTTCAATGATTGCTTGGCTTGTGGGAGAGTGGGGAATACCAAAAATGTGTCGAACACCCCATTCATTTAAAAATGTGGCCAATTTTTGAGATATGTATGCGGGACCATTGTCAGTTTTTACTTCTTAGGGTCTATCTAATGAAGCAAAAGCTTGCAGGAAATGATGACAGGCATGGCTGCCAGTTTCACCTGTGTGAAGGGAAGCAAAAACTGCACCAGAGAACGTGTCTATGGAAACATGAATATTTTTAAATTTACCAAAAGAAGGCTATTTAGTAACACCTGTTTGCCACAACTGTAGGCTTTGTAAGCCTCGGGGGTTGATTGCTCCTGTAGAAACAGGAGGTTGTACCAATTGACAGTCAGGGCAAGTATGAATGATAGCTTTAGCTTGACTTTTAGTGATTTGGAACATTCGCATGAGTGCTTGTGCATTTTGGTGGAAAAAGGCATGACTCAATTTTGCTTGTTCAAAAATATTTGGCAATGTGTTAGAAATGACCATTGTCAGCTTGTCCGCTCTTGCATTTCCTTCCACTAAAAATCCAGGAAGTGAAGAATGCGCCCTAATGTGAGAAACAAAATATGGATTAGTTCTATATTGCAAAGTTATAAAAAGACATGAAAGCCAACGATGTAAGTTTCATTACTAACATCCTTTAAAATGGAACCTTCTATTCTCCTGACTACATTAGCAACATAAGCAGAATCTGTGACCAAATTAAAAGGCTGAGGAAACAGCTGAAAAGCTCAAACTACTGCAGCAAGCTCAACAATTTGAGGGGATCCCTCTACTGTTTGAATATCAGATTCCCAAACATCAGTCTTTTGATTAAACCAAGTCACAACGGACTTGTGGCTTTTACCAGAGCCATCAGTGAAGAGAGTCACAGCATGTAAAGGTTCTTCACTTAATTTAGGTTTTTCTCTGAAACTCAATTTTGCTTGCAGTAGTTTGTGAGCTGGATAGTGTATGGAACAAACACCTGGAAAACCTAAGAATGCATATTGTAAATCATCACAATTTTGCATTGCCCAATTGAAATAATCATTTTTCAATGGCAAATAGATAACTGAACATTCTTGACCTGCCAAAGTTAACAATCTGGTTCTAGCCTTAATTATAATATATGCAATCATTTCTAAAACTGAGCAAATGGTCTTTGAAAACCTGTAGGGAGGAAAAACCCATTCCATTATTAACAAAGGATCTTGTTCTGTGGCATCCCACTGGAAAATGAGACCACAAAGCTGCATCTTCTCTCCTAAGATTGCAAGAAAGAAAGGATTTTCAGGAACGCAGCGATGAGCTTGTCTTTTTTGAAGAGCTTCTGTGACTTTGTCGAGAGCAGCACGAGCTTCAGGGGTTAAAGTTCTTGGCGAAGTGATGTCGCAACTTCCTCTCAGCAAATGGAAGAGCGGACTCAGTTCATCATTGGTGATTCCCAGCATCGGTCTGACCCAGTTGATTTCTCCTAGAAGTTGTTGTAACTCTTGTAGGTTGTTGACTCTGGTTCGGATCTGAATTTTCTGTGGAATTATTGTCGTCTTCCATCGTCTTCCATCATCTTCCATCCCAGGTACTTCTAAGGTGAAACTTGTTGAATTTTCGTTGCAGAGATTTCAAGTCCAGCTTTTTGAATTTCAGCAACAACACAGTCGCGAGTTTCTTCCATCTCTTCCTTTCAAAGGACTCCACCCTTAAAGCCAATTTTTCTTTCTCTGTATCTATAGATTGACAAACACCAGAACAACCCTGTTTTTGCTTAAGTGAAAAAGAGTTCCCCGGAACCACAATTTCCCGAGTGGAAGCAGCCACCTCAGCCTCCACCCCAGGCCCAACAGAATCCAATTCAGGTTTCAGTGTCCCTGCACAAACAATTTTAGGAAGTACAGTCACTTTTTCATTTCCATCTTTTACACACTTTGTTCCATCCCCCTTACAAGAGTCACATATTTTTACATTAACAGAACAACGCGAAGAAAAGTCCAAAAGAGTCTCATTTTTTCCCAGAGAGAGAGAAGAAAGATTTTGTTCAACAGAGTTCAAAGCAATACTTTCAGCATTTGCAACAACACTTGTAACATTCTCCGATACTCACACAGTCTCCGGTTTACTGGAATTTAATGAGACAGAACCAGAAGCTTTGTTTTCTGAGTCCAAGTTGATCTTATTATTATCAGTTTGTTTAAAACAGTGCTCCAACAGCGCTCTACAAACCGGCATAAGTTCTCTTAAGCTTTCATCTTTTTTGAGAGAGACTAGTTTATAGATTCTCCAGTTTATCTGATCCCAAAAATGAAAAGTAAAAGCAGACTGCAGATTTAAATCTTGCGTATTCGCTTTAACCCAGATAAGTAAGTTTTTAAGCTCAGTTTTTGAAATTTCAGAGTGACCTTTTTCTTGTAACATTGTCTCTAATTGATGAAAAACATCCCATTCAACTTTTGATAAATTCGTTCCCATTTTTGTGTTCTTTTAATAATTTTCCTTTTCGCTATTTTGCCTCCCAACGTCACCCAAGCGCTCTCCCGAGATAAGTTACTTACAATTTTCTTGGCTTCGGCGGGAGAGATGATACAGTGTGCTCCTTGTTAACACTTGGGTCTCCGCAGCTGGTACTTCCACGATTTTTCTTTGTTTTTCTTCTATTCTACGTCCTCACACGAGGCACCAATATGCGGGGGACGGGACAGGTATAAGTCCAATAGTGTCAGGAACCCACGCCTTAAAAAAGGAACCCACTAGGTCGCGGTAAAATATCCAAATATGGATAACATGGTAACCAGACCAGTGAAGAAATATTTGCTTTTATTTCCAGCACATCAGTCTCAAAATACAAAATGGAGACATGACAGCTCACTGATCCACACCAAAAAATGTCTCCTTCAACAGGGCTCATACAGCAATACATAAAATCATCTCAGACTAGAATTCAGCCAATCAGACACAGAAAACACATCTTGACAAGCATTCTATCCAATCTTATAAAACATAGGTAATCGTAGCTAAAACAAAGACTAGTTGATAAGAGACAAAGAACAGAGTTCTATTCATGCTAACCTTCTAAAGATATACATTTAATAACCTTGTTGCCGTCCTAAAGCCAATTCTACAGAAGCCTATTGTTATTTGTCACGTCTACTGCTTGGGAAACTTTTCTGCTTGCATGGAAAACTTTTTCTGCTTGCATGGGAAACTTTTCTGCAATGCTAACAAAACTCCAGTCTAAGGCCTACATACTTCTTTGTAACCATTTCTTAAAAATCCTCTAACCTTATGGATTCCAACATTTCCCCCTCTCTGTTTGACCCAGAAGCTTTCATTTTCTTGTCGCTTGCTATTTGCGTTTCATAGCTCTATTGCAAAATTTCTGCTTATTATCTGCTGAAGACCTATTTTCACTAAACTGAAGCATTGCTATATTACGGCACAGCAACTTAATGCTGGGAAGACCCAATCCCTGAAAGAGAGATATGAATCGCGTTTGGCAACAGTCACAAGGCATCGTTCAAAAAACTCTGGTCGATTCCAAGGCCTTAATTCAAAACCTTCGTTCATGTCAATACCCTCATCTACTGCTTTCGTGAGATTTCGTACACTCTCTGTGCTTCTACTTCCTAGTTCTCCTGCTTGAATGACAAAAACTTCTCGGACTGTTTTGTTCATCATTCGCCGAACACAACAGAGTATACAAGGTGCCACTATCAATATCAATATTAGAACACCTAATATGTAAAGACCTATCTTGCAAAGTTGCCTTGGCCAAGGTGCAAAACTCCAATTTTGAAACAAATCATCCAACCAGGAACCTCCATCTTCTTTAATTTGGGCTGTCAGATCCTTTAATTTTTGAATGCTTTTGTGAATGGATTCAGAACGATCAGACAAATTCATACAACACAATCCTTCAAATTCCTCACAACCATGTCCTTGTGCCAGTAAAAGAAAATCAATGGCTGCTCTGTTTTGAAGAGTAGCATGTCTAATACTATCAACATCGGTCAACATATCACTGATTGCGGAGGATGTGGCATTAGCTTGTTTGCTCAGCCAACATCCAACTCGATCTAATTGTCTCAATGCCACAGCTGAAGCCAATTGGGGTAGAAATATACCTGCTGAAAGCCTTCTGGCGGCATTCCAAGGCATAAAATCACTCTGACAGTTCTCATCATAATGAGGAACAGCTCTTGTTTTCCTTTGTTTCTTTTTCATCACTGCTTTGGCAGTGGGGGCAATTATGGTAAGCATACCAATGCTACAAGGGCCACCTTCAAGGTGGGCTGGAATGCCTTGCCAACCTCTGTCTCCGCAAATGATCCAATACCCTTTTGGCAATTGCCGTGGATATTGGTCCGTCTCCAGAAACACATCCCAACTGTTTGAAACATTTGCTGCCCTGAGAAGTTTTTTCGAACAAATGTTCCAATTGAAGGAAGGACTGTTTCCATTGTCAATTCCACCTGGTTTACCATTGGATTCTTTTCTGACCAAAGGAAACTCTTTCACTGGCACACCAACCAAACAGGTTGAGAAAGGCTTTTCTGGTTCTGAATTAGACAGACATATAGTATCCGATCCGGCAGCCTTGGCTAAGGTCACCCAAACACTCGTTTTCGGTTGATCCACAGGCAAATCTGCACGACAACAAACAATTAAAATCAAGCAAAACAAGTATACCATTTGATTCTGCCCCATCTCTTTCAAGAACTAAGTTTTGGCAGAATTCTTTCTAAACAAAAACAATAACCTAAATTTTCAGCCAAAAATTTGCTTCGTTAAACAAACATTCAGCATTCAATTCGTATACTCATAAATAACATTGGCACAAAATCAGAGTTCATGGGTTCCACCGATGCACAAAGAACGTCAGGCACAAGAGGCGTCAGGCGAGACCCGGGATCCTTCCATTCGGTCCACGTCTGCGTACTCGCTTCCTCAGTTCTAGGCTCGACAACAGGTTCTGAAGTGCGATACGGTTTGACGTTTTTGGCAGGAACCCACTTAATTCTTCCAGCACCTGTGGAAATAGAAGCATACCCTTTGCCCCACGTTATTAATTGAAACGGGCCTTCCATCTGTCCAGAGTCAGGGTTTCTAATTAGAAGAGGAGGATGTTCTTTCAGTTTTGCCTGTGTGCTATTTGAAAAGTGTCTAAAGATTGGTGGATCTGGTTCTGTACTTGAACTATTTAGAAAATTAAAACCATACAAAGCCTTACTCAGTCTCATCTGTGGGGTGATTTCCGTTCCCCCTCTCTGTTGATCTA